>NC_060274.1:28994126-29061547 GCF_021613505.1 Equus quagga
CTCTGAGGCGAGGGCGCCGCGGGCGGCTGCCGGCCGTGCCCGCCGCTGCCGCCCTCGCCGTTCAGCCTGCGCGGCGCCTTCTTCTCCTCAGCGCGGCCCTTCTTGGCGGACACAGGGCCCGGCGCGTCCCGGGAGGCGGGCTGCAGCTTGCCGCACGGCTCCCTCTCCGCGGCCGCGGCGGCGGCGCCGTGCGCGGGGCCCGGCGGCTCCGCCATCTTGCGCTCCCGTTGTATTTACTCGCTCGGCTCCGGGCGCGGGCCGGGGCGGGGCGCGGTGGGGCGGGGCGGGGCGTCGTCCGGCCTCCGCGGGCCGCCGCGCTGAGGGACCCTTCCAGCAGCCAATCGGAGCGCGCGTCTCGAGCCCAAGGGGCGGGGCCGCCCGGCGCCCCCGCGCTGGAGGTCACGGCGCGGCGGGGCGCGGCCATGCCCGGCGCGCCGCGGGGGAGGGTCTCCGCTTGTCGCCGGAGAGGCCCGGGAAGATCTCCCCCCAGAGGCGGCCCCGGCCCGGGAGGCGCTCATCTCCGCCTGGACCGCTTCGTCCTGCATCCCTTTCTCTTCCTGTTACCCTGGGGTCCCCTGGATCCCTGCCTGCCTCTTCGCGCTCCGAAAGCCGAGTTTCGCAGATACTCAGCTCGGAGGAGGACGTTTTGCCGGGAAGTAGGTGCTTTCTTGTTAAGCGGCGGTCGATCGATGGGAGGGGCCAGAAGTCGCTAGGTGTCCGGACA
Source organism: Equus quagga (assembly GCF_021613505.1). Taxonomy (NCBI): domain Eukaryota; kingdom Metazoa; phylum Chordata; class Mammalia; order Perissodactyla; family Equidae; genus Equus; species Equus quagga. Next base: position 28,994,851 of record NC_060274.1, read on the forward strand.
AGATTCTCACTGTCGCTGAGATCGTCAGCTCTAGTGCTTGGAGGCGGGTGACTTCCTGCAAGCTTAGAACTTTGGGATTACTTCCGAGCTTGAAGGTAAGCCTCTCCCTGGAGAATTCTTAACTTTGGGGATTGGACCCTTGAAGGTTTTCATTTCGTTATAATTATAACTCAGACTCGCCGAGAAAAATCCATCAGCGATATTTCTAGATGTTTGAAAAGCAGGGATTTTATTTTTTTAAGTGTCAGTATTGTAGCACCCTGGAAATGTGCGCTTTGATTTGTGGCTGAGAAGGTAAGGAATTTGGGGAGATGGGTCACGGTAATACGGTTGCAACCAAAGTAAGGAGCTCGGTTTTAATTTAGCTCTGAGGTCCTCCCGTGAGACCGAAAAAGTCAAATGAGTAGATGTAAAAATTACAGTAGTCAAATCAGGAGAGGACTAGTTGGAGCATATTTTGAGTCCTAAAAGGAGCCCTAAATTGTCCGTCACTTTCTGGAAAACAGTTAAAAGTAACTTTCCAGGATTACCAATTCTTGTAACCTCGTGAAGTTGGATTTCTTTATTTCGTTCCCTCCCCATTCTTTTGGTTTGTTTTTTTTTTTTTTTAGAATATTTTGGAGTCAAAATTTAACATTGGTTTTATAAACTTGGGTTTTTTTTAATACCTCAAATTTGTAAAGTAATCAAAGTATTTACATTCTATTAATACATGACAGTGAATGCAAGTGAACGCTTTGTGGTTGGAATTGACTGGCAGCAGATGTCTTCATGAAAGGTGGCACTGGGGGAAGAGTGGACAGAGAGGAAGGGACTGAAAATCATGTGCTACTGACTGGCTCTGACCTCGTCAGCGTGCTCCATCTGTCAGAACTCTGTGTTATTTGAGTACATTTGATTACATGATCACTAAGCTCCCTTCCCAGCTCTGATTTCTACCGGATTCAGGAAGCTTTTTAAAATCACAATGAAACCGTTGCAATTGAAATAGCTTCTTAATTGTTGGCCCTGCAGATATAGGAAAGTGTCTCTTGTGTACATTACTGTAGTGCCTGGAAACTTGCAGCACTTATTCTCTCATCTCCCACACAGAAGTCTGGAAAATCTGACTTTGTAAGGGTCCCGCCGAAGTGTGCCCTCACTTGGGTTAATTGGTCACTCCTTGCACTATACTCTTTTGTACTGTTATTTGCAGAGCCTGGGCAAGAGTTGGGCTATGGAGGCTCACATACCATGTATCTAAGTATTTAAGTTATAAATCAAGATAACAAACTATCATTAAAAAAATGTATTCTTCTCTACTACCTTGACAAATTTACTTACATAATGATCTGGAAGGCCAGGTTTAAACTTAGAATTCTCAGACTTCTGGAGTCCTCAGCATGACCCCGTTCTCTTCCCATTCCCAGCTTCCTCAGCCGTGACACCGAAAGGGACCATGCATTTGTGCACCCAACGTGTCCAAGCTTATGTCCACATCTCTCACCCCTGCAAATCGTGATGTGTAGTCAGCAGTTCTGTCTGCCCTCAGATCTAGCCATTCTAAACGAGGAGGACAGGCTCTGGGCAGGCACGGCCCCTTCACCTCATGGCCTCCTTGCAGCAGGAGGAGGGTCCTTAGCCAGGTCTAAGGGCAGTACTGTTATCAAAAATGCTCAATTATCTGTTTTCTCTCCCGTGAAATCAGCCATTCCCTTTCAACTAGATCCTTCCTAACCACACTGAACTAGGAGAGAATTCCCGCCACTGTCACCAGTTCCTATCTGATCGTGTCACTGTCCTTGCTTCAGAACTGTCAGTGGCTTCCATTGCTCTTAGGATAAAGAACAGAATCTTTAATCTGGCCTACAAGACCGTGATGCTCTAGCCCCTTCCTCTTCTGTAGCAAGGTAAAAGGTCTTTAATACCCAGAATGCACCATGCTGTCTTTCAACATGGGATTGTTACATAGGTTGTCCCCCTTGCCTGGATGCTTTCTGCCTGATGCTTAGGTGATAGTTTGGATAATGGGCATAACGGAGGCAGGTGTCACGAATGCCTCCTATGTTTCTAACCTACATGACTTGATGGGCAGTGGTACCATCACTGAGTTAGGAAACACTGAAGAGTGACAAGTTTGGGATGCTCTTTGACCTTAGACCTGGTGAACATGAGGTGCCTCTGAGACATCGAACCCTTTGGGTCTCAGCTCAAGCCAAGCCTCACTTCCCTGGAGAGCCTGCCTTCTCTGCCCTGTCAAGATGAGATTCTTTCCTTGTTTGTTGGTTTTCTTCTCATCTCCATTTCTTTTTGCTTTTGTTGTTGTTGTTGCTGACTCACTGATAATGTCTCCCACCCGCTTCCATTCCCTCCTCTGTAACGGCAGCTCTGTTGAAAACGTACTGCCCTCTACCCTGCTTCTCCACGTTCTCGTCTGAAACCTGGCTGCCCTCTGAGGACGCAGTCTGTACTTTTGAAAGTTGCACATTCTCTCTGAGCTGGGGATAACCTCCCCAGTTCTGTATCACACAGTTTCAGGTTATTATTACTCTTTCCATGTCATGCAAAAAGTCCTTCCTCCCATGGGATTTTGTGGCATGGCTATACCATCCTTCACTGACTTCCCGGTCATCTTACCACAGTTACTGAAGACTTTGATCCTTGCTCATGTTCATCCCTTCTACCTTCCAGCCATCATTTTAACTGACCCCAGTGTCCGTGCTAATGACCTCTCTAGGATTCTTGCCTCAGTATTTTTTCATGGTCCCCAATTTTCATTCTGTTTCAGCCACAAACTCCAGTGGGCCCCTCCTTAATCCTTTTCGTCCCCCTTCCGTCTCTGAAATCTTCAGCTATGGCTTTCTCACTCCTCTACACTAGGCCCCTGCCATTTGACCTCAGGAGAACTCCCAGACTCTAGATCTTCCTTTTTCACGTGATTAAGATTCCCAGTGGATCTGGCAACCCTGCACTGATCCATCCTTTCTATACGCTCTTCCCCGTCCAACCCAGAGCCTGTGGTGTATAGTCTGTCCCTAACACTTGCCAGCACCTCAGTTCCTCGCACCCTTAGTCTCTGCTCTCTTCTGCTGACTCCCAGCCTCAGGTCGTCACCTCCACCGCTCTTCTGCGTCCAGGCTGCTGAGCATTCCGCCCTCTCCCGTTGGCGTGTTGGGGATTCTTGGGCATATGTCGTCAGTCTCTGTCTCACGCTGCACACTTCTATGTGATATTATACCTCATGCCGTCTCCTGATGGATCATAAATGCTGACAGTTCCCAAGTCTTCCTCTCCTGCCTCGACCTTCCATCTGATTCCTGATTCTGTCCAGATGCCAAGTGGATGTCTCCACCTGTGTAGCCACAGACGCCTCAGACTTCATACCGCCCTTACCCATGGCTCATTCTCCTGCATTCCTTATCCACCTGTCATTCAGGCTACAAACCTGGAGTCTTCTTTGACTTCTTTTGTTCCCTCACCCTCCACGTTCAGTCAGTCACTATCTCTAGTCAGTTTCTCTTGTCTGTTCCCACTGATGCTCCTTGCCTTCGGGCCTCGAGTCGGCTTGGACTTTGTCAATGAGTTCCACCCTAACTGGGCTCTCAGCCTCCAGTCTCCCATCTTCTAAACTATCCATGCTGCTATCAAAATTACATTTCTGCAATTCAAACCTGATTATGCTTCAGCCCCTCCAGTAATTCCCTTTTGTATGTGGAGTAAAAGTCACACTTTTTCATGTAGATAGAAGCCATTCTTTTTGTGTGTGTGAGGAAGATTTGTCCTGAGCTCACAGTCCTGTGCCAGTCGTCCCCCATCTTCTATGTGGGACACCACCACAGCGTGGCCTGATGAGCGATGTGCAGGTCTGTGCCTGAGATCCAAACCTCCACTTCCCAGGCCACTGAAGCAGAGTCCACCGAGCTGGCTCGAGCCATTCTTTTTTTTTTTTTTTTTTTTGAGGAAGATTAGCCCTGAGCTAACATCTGCCGCCAATCCTCCTCTATTTTGCTGAGGAATACTGGCCCTGAGCTAACATTCGTGCCCGTGTTCCTCTAATTTATATGTGAGACGCCTGCCATGGCATGGCTTGCCAAGCAGTGCCGTGTCCGCACCCGGGATCCAAACCTATGAACCCCAGCCCGCCAAAGCAGAATGTGCGAGCTTAACTGCTGTGCCACTAGGCCAGCCCCCCAAGCCATTCTTGTTATAACCCCAGCACTCCTCTCTTGGCCTCCTGTAGCTTCCCTCTACTTCATCTATTTGGCACCATGTGTAATTGTCGAAAGAGTTGCACTCCCTGCCCTCTGTGCATTCTGTTTCCTCTGCCCGTAATACCCTAGCAGAGCTCTCCTTATCCTTCAAAGTTTGGTTCAGGCATCTCCCTAGTACCGTGCTTCCTGACCTGCCAGATCAGTTGATTGTTCCTTTGCGCCATCATTCCTTCTACTTGGGGCCATTGAACCCATAGGTCTCTGCTTCTGGCCTGTGAACTCCCCAAAGACGTTGTTTACATTCGTATTTACACGAGTTATTTACATTTGTATGCGTGGTGTCTGGGACATGGTCAGTGCTCAATAAACATAGAGGAAAAGAAGTAAATAAAATGCAGGTTTGTGATCTTTATGGTAAGATGAGGACCTGGGGTTGCAAACTTAAATGCCAAATGGTCTTGGTAGGTTGAGAAATCATAAGGCAGGTTGAATGTAATGTAACAGGAAGTGGTGAGGACTGTGCCTTATCTACGAGATACTTTGTTTCTTGGCTCTAACTGGTTGTTCCCATATCGAAATGAAGTGGGCCTACTTGCTAAATATCTGGATTTTTTAATGTGAAGGTTCCTGAGAAACTGTGCAAGCCGAACAAAACATATCTGTGGGTCGAATAACCCAGTCTGAGTTCTGATCTAGAGAAGAGTGGCTTTGTTTGGTTAAGGTAGCTGTTATTTTTGATGAGGAAGATTGGCCCTGAGCTAACATCTGTACCAGTCTTCCTCTGTTTTTTGTATGCGGAATGCTGCCACAGTGTGACTTGATGAACAACGTGTCGGTCTGCACCCAGGATCCAAACCTGCAAACCCTGGGCCACCGAAGCAGAGTGCACAAACTTAACCACTATGCCACTGGGCCGGCCCCCAAGGTAGCTCTTGAGAGGTTTGTTTGTTTGTTTGTTAATCAGTAGCTCTTCCTTTGTCAGTTGCTGGAATACATGCTAAGCAAATATTCTCAAACTTCCAGCTGTAATGAAGATGTGTTAGCGGTTTCTAGAGTGTCCTCTGTCCCTCTTAGAGTCTGGGTTCTCTGTCCGTGATGTCTCCCAGTGCTCCTTAGCCACACTGCATTTTCTCTCTGCAGGTGTATACTCTCCTCTAGCCTCGTTGAGGTTCCTGACCCCCCAGGATGAAGGCCCTTGTGCTTTATGAAACCCTGTATTAACCTTAAAGACCTCTCTCTCACCCTTCTGGAATGGACATCTCAGAGTCCTGCCTCTGCCACGTTGATCTGCTCATCTTTATGTGTCTTTCTCATTTGAATCATCACTGGCTGGTTGTGAAGGGTGGTTCTGTGCTTCAGGAAACCTGACCTTTTCAGCTTTCGTGTTGTCAGTTCTAATTTAGGACACATGTAATACAGGGGCCAGCAAACTTGTTCTGTAAAGAGCTAGGTAGTAAATAATTTAGGCTTTGCAGACCACATGGTCTCTGTGGCAACTTCTGCTTGTAGCACGAAAGCAGCCGCAGCCAATATGTAAGTGAATGGGCGTGGCTGCGTTCCAGCAGAACCACAAAGATAGGAGGCAGGATAGATTTGGCCCGCACGACACAGTCTGCTGACTCTTGCTTAGGATTTTGATTTCTACCTTTATAAGGTGGGAAAAGGTAGTTGAACACCTCATGCCGCACTTCTCTTTGCTCATGCTGCATCAGCCACACTAGCTTTCTCTGTGTTCCTTGATCATGCCATTCCTGCCTCAGACCCTCTGCCCAGGCTGTTTCCCCTGCCTGGATGCTTGCCCTCTCCCACCCGCAACTCTCTTTTTTCAGATGTCATCAAGGGCCATCCTTGACCGTTCGGTTTAAGGTGGCACTCTTTTCCTTATTCTCTATCACAGCATTCTTTCTTTCAGAGCACCTATCACAGTTTATAATAATTTTACAATTGTTTCTTTTCTTGTAATCATGCCTTCCTCAGTAAACAACTCCATGGGGACAGGGACCATATCTTATTCACTCTTATTCACCAATGTTTCTTGAGAATCTAGCGAAATGCCTTGTACACATTAAAAACATTCACCAAATGTTTATTGAATGGATAAATCAATCAATCTGATTCAGCCTGAATTCTGATTAACCAATTTAATTGTTTTCACCAGAAACTGACAGAATAGTTCTATAGTAGTCCAAAGATACATCTACCAAAAAAGTCAAAATTTTAGCTTTCTGATGAATCAAGTTATACCCACACATGCATTTCAGTTGTAGTGACTTTTTTGAATTTATTAGTTTCCCTCTTTCTTAATGTATTAGTACCCTGATACACTGGAAATTCATACAACTCGGAATGCCTTTCTGTAACTCTTTTCCAAAGGTGCAGAATAGCTCTAGCTGCAGATCTGAACAGGTGAAACACCACCAAGTTTATATAGCATGCGAGTTTATGTGGTATTATGCCTCATATAGGGCTGGTCAGGGCTATCAGAAAAACACTGACAGTCCTGTCCTTTAGGAAGAAAGGTCTATTGGATGATAGATAAAGTGGCAGGAGCAAGAGGGTCAATTTTGTTTCTTCAGTAGCTGTCTTCAGAAACTTGGAATTAAGAAACTCTCAATAAACTTCAAAAAGAACTCTGTTAAACCAGAACAAAACACAGTATCTAAGGCTAATCTCTATTCGTCTGAACCTTCTGTTGTGCTCTTACTGCGTCCAGCCACACCTAAGCTGTTAAAAGAACTGTTGGAATTAACCACAGAAAAGGAAACTTAGGAAGCTGCGTAACGTAACGTTATGGCCCTTTCTATTGACAAGTAGGACTCCTGTCGAGTTGAAAGTCCGCGTATGCGTGTCTGACAAGAGAACCCACTGAGCCATAGATTCATCCTTCTTTTCTCTGGCATCAGCCAATGCTGGGCTCTGTAAGGATTATGTAAATGATTTCTCTCACTCTCATTGTAATCATTGTTAAATTTAGGAAGAAGGAGTGAACCTATTGGAGATCCCAGGGTTGAGACATACTGTGTGTTGTAAATAGAGGTGTTGCATACCGAAGTAATTAAAGCAACTCTGGTTAAAAAGAAAAAGGCAATTAATTTTTATGAGATTGAGTTACAAGAAAAAAATTATCTAAATAGCATTGGTTTAGCCTTGTAGTATCCAAAAATAATGTCTTTTTAATAAATAAAAGATGGATGTGGGGACGCTGGAAGAGACTTCTCTGTTGAATTCAGTTGCCACAGTCAGTTCACTTGGCTATCTCAGAAACATTTCAGACTCAGCTTCTCGCGGTATTTTAAAGGCTCCTCCTCTTCTCAGACATTATTAAATGGTTGAGGTCCTCAAGTTTCAATTCAAGGGCCTTTTTGCCCTCGCATTCTTCTTTTTTCTGGCCATTCTCTAAAATGCCCATAATTTCAGTAAATTGTTTTAGTAGTGACAGCTAAAGCTGACCACCGCTCTGTGTCTCTGACCTGGCCGCTCAGTGTCTTCCACAATGAGTCAGAAGCACCTAAAATTCAAATGTGTGTGGCAGAGATGCTGGTGTCTGTTTTCTCCCTTCTTCCTTACGACCCAAACCTTCATTCCACGCAGGTTGCAATGTGCCTAGCTAAACATAAAAACTGAGTGGCCTGCCCGCCCTCCCTTCCTGTAGGCATCGCAGTGATGTCATGGAAGTCTTTGGGGGGCTTTCAGGACAGCTCCTGTAAGGGGTCATGGGGCACTTGGCCCTTTGTCCCTCCCCCTTCCTCTCCTGCCTGTAACTTGGATGAGGGGAAAGAAAGGGCAGTAGCCATCAAGATTGAAAGCCTTCAGCCTGTATTCTTATTCAACGTTTCAGGTGAGTTGAAGTCTCGCCTCTTAACCAGCAATATCATTTTACAAGTCAGGCCTGACGACTTGCTTAGCCACAGTCTTTCCAGCGAGTGTACACTCAGCTTTAGGGGAAGGAGAGCAGAGTAGGGGAAAGTGAAGTTGACAGTAGGAGGTGAGGGAGCGCCTGCTGTTCGAGGCTTCATGGAGAGCAGTAGCAACCACAAAGCAGGAAGAAGGTAGAAAGAGCAAAAGGGGCCAGATAGAGAAAATAAATGCCATCCATAAATCTCTCTTCTGGGGTTAATTTGGCTGCCAGAATTTCTTTTTCTTTTTTGCTGAGGAATATTTTCCCTGAGCTAACACCTGTACCAGGCTTCCTCTATTTTGTGTGTGCATCACTGGCACAACATGGCTGCCAACAAGGGGTGTAGGTCTGCTCCCGGGAACCGAACACCGGCTGCTGAAGTGGAGCACGCTGAACTCAACCACTAGGCCACAGGGCTGACCCCAGAATTTGTATATGGAAGGACGTCAGATCATTTGATACTTATCTTAAGGAAGGGATAGGAAGCCTGTAAAATGTGTGACAGGAGACTTATTTAGTGTTGTAAATCTCTAAAAAGAAAAGCATACAGTTTGTAGTTCTAGTCAGTTCTCTGGGAAGAGGGAACTATTTTAGCTAAGAACTGGTGGGCGGAGGGTAAAGTATGTTATAACTTCAAAATCTAGGTGTGGCAAAGAGGTGTAAAGGAAAATGATAAATGCATAGAATGTCTGGGTTGAAAACCCAACCCTGTACTCAATTTGCGAGTTTCTTTACCACACGCCCTTCACTATTTTCTCAAACAGGAAAACTTCACCTCCAGAATAGATGTTCTCTGTTTCATAGTTCCAGCCGCACTCTCAGACCATCACTGTGGGCAGGAGGATCATGTTTACTGGGTGCCTTGGATAAGCCTCCTGTTCGTGGATGGTTGACTCTGCCCCATGCTTTGAAAAATCTTCCAAAGCATTTTTCAAAACTGAGCTAGAATTCCCTGTTCATTCTGACTCTAGCCCAGTTTCCTTTCTAATATGTCCTGTCTTGCAGGGGGAAGCAGAAGTCCAAAGCATCAAAATTTTAAATCCAAGCATTGCTCAGGCCTTCTTAGAAGTTTTAGTCAATTAAATTATGTTCAGAAAATACACATTCAGAAAAGATGCACTGTTTCTTAGGGCTGGAAGACACGAGTGCTTTTATCTCATGGGAAAGAGTAAGCCCGGAGTGTGAAGGAGTGGGAGTGGGGAAGGGTGGGGACAGACAGACCTGTACAAAGTGGCTTCACCTTCTAGAGGCACTGTCATCGGTTGCCAGAGAGAGTCTGCAACCTGAGCATCCTGAAGCGGCTCTAGCAGTTCCTTAGGGGCATTTGTGCAAATACTGCACATGTCAGTAGAGCCAGGAAATTACAGAACTATGACTGTCACAATAATTATTTCATTATTTTAGGTTCATAGATTCTCCTTTGAAAAGTTTGTATAATTTATGTGCATTGCCGTGAAGTAACGTGTATCTTGCCTCCAGTTCAAGCACCAGCTTTTCTTGATCCCCCTCAGATGAGTTAACTGCTTTTCTACCATTGGGTTGAAAAACAGATGTGTGATTAAAACAGCTTAACTAAAGAACAATCAAATAAAGAACCACTTTTTGAGTTAACTTTTATATCTAACCCAAGCTATGATTAAATCAGTTTACATTGTAATTCCTATTCTTAGGATTTTAATCCTAGTCTTTTTCCCTATTTATTCTCTACATTTGATTTCAGTGAGTGGAAAATACTAAGTTCTAGAATAATGTCACTGGGCATTTTACATCTTTTAGTGAAAGAGGACAGAAAAATTAGGTGTAAATCAGGTACCTGGAAAGTTGAACACCAGGGCGTGAGATGCAGGGTCAGGTTTGTCACATCCAAGCTTGCCAGCCTGGATGGGCAAGTCCAAGTGCCAAGCAAAGAGAATAAGCTTTCTGTTTGTGAAGTTCTTGTGACTTTGGGTGGAATTTGTCCTGAAGTATTAATCTTACCATCTGAGTTTACAGATACTGCCAGGGACCCTTGTCCATCACCTTGATCTGGGTCAAAAGGGTGAGCAGTGTGGACATTCAGTCTCCACTGTCTTCACAGTGAGCGGTCAGTACCTAGGCAGAGGTGCTAGAGGCACCCGGGTCCTCTCAAATATGGTTTGATGCTCCTTCCAAGTGAAGTGCTGCAGTGACGATCACAGGAAAACACGCCTAAAACAGTGCAGCACCAGTCGACACTGCCGTCTGCAGTCGCAGCGTGCTGTGCTTGTGAGTGAGTAAATCACTCAGTTTGGGGATTAAGTACCACTTCTGATGCCCCAGTTAGAGGCATTAAACAGAAAAACACAAATACATAAGTGGCAAATGATAGAGACTTTTTTGCAGGTGTGAAGACATCGTTATTTATATTTCTGTCAGCAGACTAAAGGCTGTGGCCACTCTATGACTAATCGAAAGCACAAATCGTATTTACATCAACTTATATTGCCTCTTCCCCCCTCAAGTAATCCTTCATGTTTATTATATGTTTAGTAATTTTTAAAAGTTTTTGCTAATCAATGATGATATTTTCTACAGTTTCTTTATTCTGTGATATACTACCACTTATGTTAGATTTGCTTCTCTTACTACCTATTTATGGATTCCTTTCTTCATTTTATCTTCAAGTAACTATTAGATAGTCTGCTTTTTCTTATTTTCCATGTACAGGAAGTATTTAGTTAGTAAAGACTTACTAACACCCACATGGCTCCAGGCAGTAGGCTGAGTGCTAGGAACGCAGCAATAGACAAGGCAGACGTGGCCCCTGGCCTCCTGGAGCAGGCCTTACTCCACAGGCACGATTTCTGTCTGCAAACAAGCTTTCATTGGTGCTTGGTTGTGCAAGACTGTTATCTCATTTCTTACTCATTTATTCATAGGACAAACGGTGTTGAATATCTGTAGTGTCCCTAGCACTGTGTGATGCTGTAATTGAGAAGATGGACATCAAGAAATAAATTACAGCACTGTGGTTGAAATAGTGGTATGGTGGCATAAACTGTGTACAATGAAAACACAAAAGGCAGATCAACAGCTCTAGCTAGAGACATGAGGAAAAGCATCTGAGACAAGATGATATTTGAGCTGAGTTTTTAAAGATTAGTAGGCAAAGAAGATGGAGAAGGACTTTGAAGGCTCAGGGGAGAGCGTTTGGAAAAATGTTCTTCTCTGTGAGAAGTTCATCGTAGTTCAAGTGTAAAGGACACAACATGCTTTGATAGGAGAGAAGTCTTTCACGTGGCCCAGCGCCACATTGTGGAGGGGGTTGCTCGTGAGTGCCCTGGCGCGCTCAAGAGCCAGTGAACACATGCTGTTCACTGAAGGGCTTTCAGGAGGGAGAGCGAAAGATGTTCCCATGACCATATTTCACTTCCTGCTCATGGCTCCAGGCTTCACCAGGTGTTGCTTCCCAGTTTCAGCAGAATACTTCTGCACGCCACGCCTGTTTGCCTTTGAACTATCCGTGTAATACCTGACCACGATTTCAGTTATCACAGCTCTTCCACAAACAATAAATAGGAAAACTTGAAATTCTGAAATTAGGTTTACCTTTGCTCTGACTAAAAGATTATTGGAATTTAAAATGTCTTATTCATTTTACACAAATGATCTCTTTGTTTAGCTCTCCTATTTATAATTACTTTTATTTTTATTTGAAAGCATTAAAATATTTTGAAAGTAAAAATAAAATTGTGAAATATTTTTATATTAGTTAAACAATACTTATGTAGCTTCTTCCTGCTTTTTCTCTATTTTTTTATTTTATTTTATTTTTTTTGAGGAAGGTTAGCCCTGAGCTAACATCTGCTGCCAATCCTCCTCTTTTTGCTGAGGAAGACTGGCCCTGAGCTAACATCCGTGCCCATCTTCCTCTACTTTATATGTGGGACGCCTACCACAGCATGGCTTGCCAGGTGGTGCCATGTCTGCACCCAGGATCCGAACCGGCGAACCCCGGGGTGCCGAAGTGGAATGTGCACACTTAACTGCTGCGCCACTGGGCCGGGCCCTATTTTTAAAAATTGAGTGTCTTTTGAAAAGATTTTACCACACATAAAGATGCAAAAGCAAGGAGAAGTAGTTTAAAATACTGTTGAACTAAGTAAAGCCAGGGGAGCTTAAGCCAGTGGTTGTTCTCACAGGAGCGATCAAGTCCACACTTAGCCCATTCTTGAGAAGGGAAATCCGAAAGTGGAAGATTGGCACAAGCCTTACCTTAGTTTCAAGAAGCATACATTAAGGACTTACATTATGCCAAACTCCATTTTAGTCACTGGAAATACAAAAATGAATGAAACACAGCCCCTGCTCTTAATGGACTTGCTGTCTAGTGAAATATTAAGTTGAACCACTTGAAATTGCATCTTTTTTGGGGTCAAAAATGGTCAACTATCAATTCAGCCTAAATATACATGTAAACAGAAATTTGCAGTAACAGAGATATGAACAAGGTGCTCCGTGACCTAAGACAGGGCCTCGTGCTGCCCAGAGCAGTCCTTGAAGGCCTCCCAGACGGGGCGATGCTGGAACTGAGTCTCAGAGGATGATCAGGAGCTCACCATGTGTTTACAGTAAGCAGAGAGAACGAGGACGTTCCAGAAATAGGAAACAGCGTGTGCAGAGTCGTGGAACCAACAAAGAGCCCAGCACATGTCAGCAACCGCAGATAGTTCATTGGAATGGCAGACAGGCTGAGGGTGACAGGAGACAAGGCAGTGAAGCAAGCAGAGGGCAGGCCATGGAAGGTCGGATGCACCAAGCCAAAGAGCTTGATTTTACCCTTGAAAGTGGGGAGGTGTGCATGATCCAGGGAGTGTGCAAGGCAATCTTTCGGGATACAGAAAGAAAATAGTACTTCTGTGTATATTTGCCTTTTCTTCTCTTCTTCAAATTTCTAACTGTGTAGGGGTTACAGTGTATATAGTTCTTATTGCAGTACTGGATGTTAATAATTTATTAATAAATAAATAGACGTGTATTATGGTGTGTTTGGGGTTGAATTGTGTTCCTCAAAATTCATGTTGAAGTCCTAACCCCTAGTATCTCAAAATGTGACCTTATTTGGAAATACAGTCATTGCAGATATAGTTAGTTAAGATGAGGTCAGAGCCAGCCCTGATGGCGTAGTGGTTAAAGTTCAGCTCTCACCACTTTGGCAGCCTGGGTTCGGTTCCCAGTTGCAGAACCACACCATCTGTCTGTCAGTAGCCATGCTGTGGCGGTGGCTCACAGAGAAGAAGTAGAAGGACTTACGACTAGGATATACAACCATGCACTGGGGCTTTGGGGAGGAAAAAATAAATTAGAGATGAGGTCATACTGGAGTAGAGTGGGCTCCAGTCCAGTGTGACTGGTGTCCTTGTAAAAAGGGGAACACCACATGAAGATGAAGGCAGAGGTTGAGGCAATGGTTCTACAAGCCGAGGAACTCTGAGATTGCCAGGATGCCCGCAGAAGCCGGGGCGAGGCATGGAACAGATCCCTCCCTCACAGCCCTCGGAAGGAACCAACCCTGCACATGCCTTGATCTCAGACGCATAGTCTCCAAAACTGAAATAGAGTTTTAAGCCACAGGTTTGTGGTCCTTGTTACAGCAGCCCTGGGGCACTAACACATGTGCACGGTCAGAAAGTTGGGGAGGCATGGGAGGGTTGGTTTGTGTTTGACTCCAAATTATTTTTGTCCTGTCTTTATTCAGTCTCCATATTCAATAATTTGCTTTAACTGGAAGTGATTTCTTGACTTCTCAGTACTTTACTTCTTAAAGCCATTCTAGTGGGAAACAATTTGTTCCCATTTGTGTTTGGTATAGCTTATGTTACAGGAAGAAGGAATTAGGAAATATTTGACCTTTAGCTCAAAACAGACAGGTGACAGTATGCAGCAGTCTTAGGGAAAATATTTACGTTCAAGAAAAAAAGGGGCATTTAACCCCATTAGGCAGAAGTGGAGGCAAAATCAGAAACAGGATCCTGGCGACAGAAGTCCCAGCTGTGAGGAGTTTATAGTGTATCGTCAGCACGGGAAGGACAGTAGGCAAAGCGCGCATCATTCTAGCTACGTAAGCCTCAAGCTACGTACGTTCAGGACGTCTAGTTCTGTTTATACAAGTCGGACGTTAGTCGTCTGCCTGAGCTTCCGAAACGGAGTGGTTGACAGAGTTTCCAAGGCCGGGACAACACCCTGAACTCACATCTACCTGTTTGGAGCCTGTTTGTAGGTCAGCAAAATCCAGGCGTCAGCAATACAGTAATTAATATATTAAAACCAAAAATATTTTTGTGTATTTGAGGCATTTTTGATCTTTGTGGGCCTTTGAATATTTGGGAATTTTTGGCGTTATTTATGCAAGCCAACTAACTACTACTTTATGCAAGCCAACTAAAGCATTTTGAAATACTACTTTTAAAATAAAAAAGCCTGTATGTATTTTTAATATTCTGCCATCCTTTAGTCAAGTAGTTTTCAGACGTTTTAGGGTGATAGAGCCCTTTCTTCCCCTGAGTTGTTATCTGGAAGCCCGGTGTGCATCAGCGGTGCTAGGTGGTGTGCCCCGTCTCAGAGCGCTGGGTCCTGGAGGGTTTAAATCTTCGTTCTTTATGTTTAGTCTGCAAGTTCCGTACTTTGTGAGTATGTATTCTGTATTCATTATGTAATCTGTTAGCAGGACGAAAAGGAATTTACATGGATGGGATAATGTGCTACTGACCTATGATCGTAGGGCCTGTGCTTGAAGTCGCTGTCCGCCCACTGTCTCTAGGTTGGTTCCCTTTGTGACCAGCGCGGCAGTCTGACCTGCAGCTGCTTGGTCAAGAATGTGATGTCTGCTGCTCCACAGAAACACGTTTCTCTTGGAGGGACCTCCGTTTCTCTGCTTTCACCACTGTTCTTTTAGAAGTTTTTGTTTTCACCCTATTCATTTAACTACACTTTTGTCACCTTTGGACTCTCATAAACTCAGAAACCTGTTTGCCCAGTTTAGTACATGGTTATTTTTTCCTTCGCCCTTGACTTGTAATCATATTGCTGTGAGCTGATAAATACTTGGAACTATATGTACTTTTTACATGCTTAAATTGTTACAGAAAGTAGCACCATACAGAGAGGTTGGGGTGGCAGTGCAGCCTGTCAGAGCTTTTGGGTTCATGGTGTGTTGATACATATCATGGTAGGTTGATACATACCTGATCGTGGCTCATTTGTCTAAGATCAAGACAGGTCAGGTGGCCAATCTGACAGGCCATAAATTACAATTCAGAAACTTTTCTACCATCTTCTGAAGTGCACATATAAAAGGATATAAATAACAGACTATTCAGATAATTTGGTCATCAGTGAATCTTTTTAGTAAAAATATACCCAGAGTCTGTATCCTTTTAGCAAATGTTTACTGAGCCCTTACCATGTGCTAACGGTCATAATGCTAAGTTTTAAGTATACAGTGGCAATCTAAATGAACATGATCCCGGCCTCATGGAATAGATTATATTACATTCTCTCTCTCTCCCTCTCTCTCTCTCTATATATATATTCAGTCTCTGATATGAGTTATGAAGGAAATAAAGAGTTCTACAGCAGAAGTGGAAGCAGCTACTTTAAATAGAATAGTCAGAAAAGGAATGAGAAGTGAAAAGAAAAGCATTCTAGCCAGAATAGCTTGTGCAAAGGCCCTGAGGCAGGAAAGAGCCAGGCTTATTCAAGGAATAAGAAGGACATCAAGTTCCTTGAGGAAAAGATTGTTCTGTTTTGTCTAGAACAATGTGTGTTATGTAATAGGCACTACAGAAGTATTTGCATATGGCTGGATGAATGTATACCTAGGATTTATTTAGCAAGTACAAGTTGAGGTTGGAGAAGTAGGCAAGGACTGGACCATGCCACGCTGTGTTAAAAACGAGGGGATCTAATTACGTTTTATAAAGATCACTCACAACAGTGTGGGGAATTGTTTAGTGAGGAGCAAAAACAGAAGGAGGAAAACCCAGGTACGTGGCGCAGGGAGGTGGAGAAAAGTGGACCAAAGAAATCCCTAAATAACTGCATGTTAGAGCCGAGGCCAGTGGGTTTAACTTCTTGCCCGTTTCACCTCTTAGCAGCTCAGCAAAGTGACTGTCCCACTTATCTTCCTACCCCTAGGACTGGCGCAGCCCCGCCCCCAGACCAAGCCTGGAAGGAAATTCGCCTTTGGCTAAGAATTCAGTCAAGCCCTTGAAGACAGTGATTTCCGAGTTCCTCATGGGTCTTCCTGTAATTAAGGGAGTGGCCGTCTTAAATGGAGTCACAGGGAGAGGAAGAGTGTGGGATCTTCTACCAGAGAAATGACTTGGTCTTGAAAGGAAGTCCATGAGGTGGGGACAGTCAAGGCAGAGACCTTCTGGCATGCGCGGCAGTGTGCCTGCCGCCTGAGACTTGCCCACACGCAGAAGCAAAAGCAAGGGCAACTCGTGCACAAGGCATGTGAAGCCGACTGAAGCTGCGAAGCTTGAACTCTGGTTCTTGTGGCAGGCCTGCCCCTGCACCTGCCACCTGCTCGGGCGTGGGTGGGGACAGCTGCTTCCTGGAGCTGCCGTGCCCTACGGGATGGAGCTGGGCCAGGAGCTGAGAAGCCACGCGCAGGGGTCAGTCAGGGACGCCGGGACCGAGCTCTCTCTAGCGTGTACCAGAAATCCGCTTAGCGGAGCCCAGGCTGCCCGTGTCTACACAGTGAGGAACCCAGGCTCCGCGCAGGGGCGCTACTCCCCCTCAGGGCAGCCCGCGCCCTGTTTGTGCTGCCCTGGCTGTGACCAGGTTCTTTCTTTCGCTGAGCCGCACATTTTCCTCTCTTACCTGGCCCGTTCGTCCTACGTCCTCTTACTCTAGAATCTCAGAAATAAGGCTAATCCCTTTTGTTGGGATTTTAAAGTTTAATTTACTTGGGAATGGCTGCCTGGGTTACTTCTAATCTTTTAAGCTGTTGCAAGAAAGCATGAAGCAGTGGCAAGAGATCCACTTAGTAGATGCAGTGGACAGAGTGCCCGCTGTGGAGGCAAGTTTTGTCTTAAGATTTGCGGGTCCCTGCGGCCTGCCAGCGAGGCAGCTCGGCCTGCGCCTGCAGAATGACCACCGTTACTCTCTCGGGTCTTAAAGGAAGCCGGGCCTCCAGGTGGGCAGGCGTCTGCTGTAATAACAACAACAACCAGAATAATGAAAAGCCAGCTCGCTGCCCTGCTCCCTGCGCCTCCCCACTCCGGAGCGTTTGCCTGACTGGTGGAATGGGCCCAGGACCTGCCTTTGAGGTCTCGGGTGTGACCTGGTGCTTCCAGCCCCGAGATGCTCCGCTGGGTCCGCAGAAGGGAGTGGCTGTCCCCGCTGCCACACTGTCCCTCCGCGTGTTCCATCCTGTGCGGCCCCTACCCGTGTTCTTCAGCAGCCGTTCCTCCCCCGGTTTTTCCTCTTCCTGCAGTGTCATCCCTCAGCCATGTGTGGCCGCTCCACCATTCTCTTCATGTTTTTACAGCTTTCTAAAACATGCCTTTATTATCATTTTAATGGGGTCTCTTGGGGGGAAAGAGAGAAATAGGCACTGTCAGCCAGCCAACTCGAACCAGAAACAGTACATAACATGTATAGTCAGTTGTACAAACTTAAAGAAATTTGAAAAACAGAGAACAATAAAAATCTGTAATTGTGTTACACTCACAGAAATCTGTGCCTCCATTTATTTATACATTCATTCCAGTCACCAGATATTAACTAAATATCTGTTATGCTCTAATCACCATGCCTTCTAGGGAATTGAAGTGTAGTAAGGGAATCGTGGCCAGGTAGAATAACCACTGATAATATTTTGGTATATTTTCATTGAAGCCTAATGTTATAGTTTTTTTTTTGATATATTGCAGTTATACTGTTTATTCCGTCTGATGTCCTTTCTTTTTCTTTTTTTAACTTACAGCACAGTGGGTGTGACAGGAGAGGGCAGAGCTGTTTATTCCGGGCTCTTGCCCATCAGGAGTAAGGTTCTGTCTAGCCTGAGTCTGGAGTGTACGCTGTTCCATAGTTCACGTAGAGGCCGTTCCCTTTCCGCGTCACAGAGCCTGCCTCTGGCTCACCTGTCCCCACCTGACAGCTGGCCATCGGTGCAGTGCAGGTGGGGGTACCACTCCCCGCCCAGCAGGCCTCAGGAAGGTGCTGGTGGAGCTCGCTCTCACCAGGACGGAGGCCAGGCAGGACGGGCGTCAGTGGGGAGAGGATCCGCTCTGCCCTGGTCTGGAGCCTGCACAGTGCACAACATGACCAGGGCCACGGGAGAGTCCCCTGTGGGTGTTTTCTCACCTCCTGACTCAACTCTTCCTCCTGCGTTGCCCACGGTCCTCTTCTTCTACCCCTTCTCCTCCCGGAGTCCTGATTTTCACAGAAGACGGCTTGTTTTTTTCTGGAACGCCACCTCTCCCTACAGAAAAAGAGGAGGCCTGGTGCGCTTGGTCCCTCTGTGTCTGCCGATTCTGTAGGCTCAGACAGCCATTCGGGGTCTAGCTTTAGCCCTCGCCTGGTTCCTGCTCTCTTTGTAGGTATAATCATATTTTCATATAACTAAACTATGCGCCAGTAATTTTTTTACTGCAGTGGTTTTTAGTGTATTCACGAAGTTCTACAACCATCACCACAATCTAATTTTAGAACGTTTCATCACCCCAGAAAGAAACCACATACCCACCAGCAGTCACTCCCTATTTCCCCTCTCCGCTCCAGCCCCCGGCAGCCCCTCACCCGCTTTCTGTCTCTGTAGAGGGGGCAGGTGCCACGGGGAGGAAGGCGAGCCCCAGGCGGGAGCTGAGCTGCTGCTTCTGATCTCTGCGTGTCTGCCTTCCCCAGAGTTGGAAGTTACAACTCCTTGCCCCTTTGAAGATTGATTTTCTTCCAAAAATTCCCGTCAGCTCTCCAAAAGATATTCACATGGAGTATCTATAAACTTACATATACAGCTAAGTTTGATCTTATTTTGTACCTTTAAGCTTACTTCTTGTGAGGAAGTAACCATAGTGCCCAGACGTGCACACACGCGCACACACACCCACCGTGCCCTGAGATGTTTCAGAGCCTTGTTGTCTGAACTGACGATGAAGGACACCATACCTCAAACACTGTCTCCTAATTCCCCGATTCCTAGGATTTTCAGATCAGGCTGCCAAACCTGTGTCTTGCTGCTTTTAGGTAAGATATACAAAATCCTAGGTAGCAGTGACGAGTGGGAGACAGCAGAATGAACCGTGGGGAATGGCGTGGAGGAGACACCCCTCTCTGCCGTGTGCACAGCCAGAACTGAACACCGGGGGACGAGAGGGGTGGCAGCTCAGTGTGGGAGGCTCTTACCAGGGACTTTTTCCAACCAGAGCGTCTTGGCCTCCCCAGCATCCCACCCCTCAGGAGTGGTCCTTTGTGATGGCCGAACGCCCCTTAGCCACCAGTGGCTGTGGGGACTGCCCTGCTGACCAGACAAAGCTGGAGGGGTGTGACTCCTCGTTGTCCTGGGGAGGTATATACACGGAGGACAGGACTCCCAAGGTAGACAATTGAGAGGCTTCAGCATGGCAAAAGTGCCCAAGTCATGGGAGCCACAAACCACAAGCACCAAGTGGTGGGGAAAGAGGACTGCCTCTCACCACAGATCCAGAGGAGTAGCAAGGTCAGATGACCCTACCCACGCTCCTCTCCTTCCCATGTATGTCTCTACCCGGCCCCGCCCCCCGCCCCTCAGGATAATCCTGCCTCTCCTGGTGTGGACCTCCTCCTCAGCTCCCCGCTTCCACTCAGCCGCCATCCTCTTCTCCCGACCCAGGGCCCTCTGGGCTCACCTTGTTGCCTTGCCAGGTGCTGAAGTTACACAGGAAGGTAACAAGACGACTTCACACGAGTTCAAGAAAAAAATACTCTCCTAAAGTTACAGCTCCTTCCAGAAGGCGAAAGAGCAAAAAGGGCCAGCAAGTTTGAGCCATCGCTGTATGCTGAGCCAAAAGCAGCAGGCCAGGCCCAGCGAACCCACAGAACGACACCACTCCAAGATAAGAGCCACACCAACAGTACCAGCCAAGCAAGCGTCACACCTCCACAGCCCGTTGCACCCGGAGTCCTGGCTGCCGAGAAGGCGCCAGCATGGGGACTGACTCGGACGCTAGCGTGGAACATGGGACACAAACGGTGGTTATGAAAATAAAATCAGCACAATGCGAGAAGTCCCTCCGAAAAGTGAAATAAAATTAGGCACTCTGCACAGAAACGAATTGGTGTATTAGTGTTTGAGATGGTCCCTCAAAACAAGAGAGTGAAATGACAGACAGAAGCTCAGCATCTTTGCGGCAAAGAAGTCCCCGGTACCCCCACATCCACCTGAGGAGAAAATGTAGACACAGCTTACTGAGGGTGGATAAGTATCCTTGCCTCCGGATTCCCCAGCCATGGCAGACCAAGGTAACAGCTTTTTTACTTGGTACTGAGCACTCATTTTAAACGTGAGAGAGATCAGCAGAGCACAGCAATGCCCGTGTACACTCTGATAGGCTTAGAGGCAACGGGGAAGGGAAAGGAAGAGAGAAAAAGGAGACCACAAAGTTGTCCCCAGGACGCTCTGACTTTCTCTGTCATGATGCAGACTGAGCTGCTCTCTCACTTGGGAATAATGAAGTTGGAAGCTGAAGGCCCCTGAGCTTCATGGCTCCCTCATCCTCTCTTGGCCTCATTCTGAGTTGTAACAAGGACAGAGCAGCGCCATGCCCAGCTGCCAGGAGAGGGTAGTCATGTGGCCACATCAAGCAGAGGCCTCCCCGGGTGCTCCTCTCTGGTCTGGTTCTACCTGGGTCCCCAATGTCACCCTCCCCATCAATTGTTCTCCCCTTTACAGCCCATAATGGAGCACGCAGTCTCCCACAGAGGTGGAAATGGCTGGAACTCCAACCTCTATAGGTTAGAACAGTGATGCTCAAAAAATGAGTTTTGTGTCTTGAAGAGAATTTGAAAAATTATGCACCTTCTTATACAATTTTAAGTTGACATCCAAAATTTTTCATCATGAGTTTCAGTATTTACTGAGGATATAATTTCTAATTTATTATGAACATTGATATTTAAGATAAAACTATTGCATCAGTCTTTCTTTTTTAATTTACAGTCTGATGTATCTTTTTGTCCAGATAAATTCCACTCCACTTTGCTATGAGATGAGAGGGGTGCCACCAGACAGGGGTACCATTTGGCCTGTATTTTTCTTGCGAAGCTTTGAATCTGCTCAAGTATTTAACAAGCACGTGGTTGAGTTTCAGTTCTGTGCTGTGGGAGTGAGATTTCTGTATACTTTTAAAGGCTGTTAATTATCTGACAGTGGCCTGAACCATCATGACAAATGCCCATCTGACCCGTGTGGCCTTTATGCCTGTGGGACGGCTTCTCTGTGCACCGCACCCCAGCAGCGGAGCGAACAAACTGACGTCATGCTGTCGCTTCACAGTGTTCACTTTGAAGACCGCACGTCCAGTGTTGTATGGCATCTTTTGTGAACAGGAATGTCCTGACCATGTCTTGCTAGCGAAAAATACGACACAGGTGTATTTATAGAGATTTGCTGAAATTTAAAATCCTTGAGGCGTAACACTGAAAACAGTCTCTCCTGTGTTACTTTTGGGCTCCTTCCATGTCTTTTTGCTAAATTTAAAACAAGTCCCTTTGTCACTGGAAAGATGGATACACAGGAAACTGATGGCATTAGTTGCTTCTGGTAAGAGGAACTGAGTGGCTGGGACAGGTGCAGGAGAGAAACTTCTGTTGTCTGTCCTCTGCTATCGAATTTTAAGCCGTGTGAATGCACTGCTTATTCAAATTTAAAATATAATTTAAAAGACAGCATTAACTAGTTAATTATGTAATAACTTTAAAAAAGACTCTGCTCGCCGGAATTGTAATAAGATGTATTTATTTTGGTTTTCGATCATTAAAATGTCTCTGTAGTTCTTGAAGCTTTGTCTAATTTATCCAACAAGCATACACAGTAAAAACATAATGACAACAAGAAAATTAGCAACAAGAAGACATCAAAACGATGCAATGAAGCCAGATTAGCAAAAACGGGCCCAAACAACAATCTAAGACTCAGAATATCACAACTTTTTATGTTAGAAAACCAGAAGATTGGTACAGTGAACACCCATATTGACACTTCACCCAGATTTCACCAGTTGTCAAATGTGACAAGTACCAAATTCGCTTGATCACTCATCTGTATTGGTCTTCAGCAGGCTGTCTGGGACTTTGTTTGATCCTGTTCACAGCTTCATCAGAATGTCCTGTGAGCGCTTTGCCCTGTGAAACCCTGGAGCATATTATCCTCCTCTCCCACAGCTGCCAGGGTGGTACCCTCACAGATACTGCAGACCCTAGGCTGCTCCCCGCTTTTACAGCTTTTCCTGGCCCTTTTATGGGGTGTGAAATCAGGATAACTCAGCATTGACTGGATTGATCATTAACTTTGTCAGGTGTGTTGTAAGGAGGTGCTGTGGAACTGGCACACGGAAAGGAAAGCGTTAGGGCTCCTCGGAGGAGTTATATCCATTTATAATAAAATCATAACCTAGTAAGTAAAATGTTTCTCCAAGTTCTGTGAACCCCTCTAGCAAATTAATTTCACCCAAGGAGGGGTTGTAGGAACCTTCAGTTTTTAGCCAGTCAGTCAGAAGCACAGGTGACAACCTGGACCTGTGACGGTCTGAAGGGGACGCCCTTTGGCAGGACTGAGCCCTTCACTTGTGGGATCTGATGCCATCTCCAAGAAGACAGTGTCAGAATGGACTTAAATTGTAGGACACCCCGCTGGTGTCTGAGAATTGCTTGGTGTGGGGAGAAAACTTACACGTTGTAATTGGTGTCAGAATTGCAATAAACAAGCAAATGGATGCAAGTTTCAGGCGCCAAACGTAAAGAGGGAACTAGAACACTTAGATGAGATTACTGTTAGAATATCTACATCTAAGTTAAAAACAAATTATCATCAGGCTGATGGAACAGCTTTAAAGTAACAAAGTGGTGCTAACTTTGTGATTTCATCTCCTTCTGCATTTAAGTAAAGAGTATAAACTGGAGAATGAATATTTATCTACGTGCTTTGCCCAAAAAGATTTCCAAAAAGAAGAAAATACTTGAGAGAGGGAACTATTTCCACTCGACAAAGGGAAAGAATAATTAACAGTTCAGGACCGTTCTGGAGAGAATCATGTATTTTATGGTGGGGATTCCTGAGGAACCCCAAGAGGCCAGAAAAGCTGCTCGCCACACCGCCTCGCCCCAAACACACAGGGGAATTACGCTTATTTAGGAGCTCAAAGACTTAACATAAGAGTTCCTTTCTGTTCCCACTAGCCTGGGTCCCGAAGAAGGCCCCCAAATACACCATTTTTTCTTAAAAACATTCTTCATACTTGATCTGATGATTTTTACTTTTTAAATCCAATCTATCAAAGGCTTTTTCTACTTGTTATTTTCTATAATCACTTGTATTTAACTAAGTACAGAATTGAATTTAATTGTTTTGATAATCATATATGCAGAATTCCAAATTACAGATAGCTCCGTTCATCAATGTCTTAAAAGCTTTTTAGCTTAAGGTTTTCCCAGTATTTAGTTTCCACTCCTATTGTTCTCTTTTTTTAATTTCGTGTTCTTAATGCCATGATTTAACTTTCTGTTTAACCTGAACGTCTCAAACTTGAACCCTCTCTTCACGTACTTGTAGTTAATCATCCATCCTGCCTGAACGTCTTGCATTTGACTGAACATGCCCAGTTCTTTTAACAATTTCTCATAGGTCTAATTTCACAAACCTTTAGTCAGTTGCTGTTCTCGTCTGAACACTCTCCAAGTTTCTTCTCTTTATCCAGCATGGCATGTGGAATTAAATATAGTTTGTTCCAACTGAAGCCTGCCCAATGCCAAATAAAGCAGAAATAATTGCTTCTCTCCTTTTTCACACGTGACTCAATGCAATCCTGTAAGGATTTGTCTCTTATTTCAACATGGACAGGACTCGTCCAGCTTAAACCAGCCATAATTGTTGCCTCTCACCTGGCTGTGTTTCATCTATGACTGTCTCGCCAGTATTTCCACATTTGTTGCAATTCAGTAGCTTATTAAAAGTTGAATGGTAAATCCGTGGAAGGATTTCCTCCACATATTTTTCCTTCAAAGATTGTTCTGTGAACACTTGGTATACATGCGAATTTAGTGTTTGGGGTCTCAAGAAGGAGGACTTGGAGGTCTCCGAGCACAGTGTTTCATGATAGGAACCAGAAGGATTCAGATGGCTGGGTACCAGGGGAGACTGCAGGAGCGGGCTGCTTTGTTCTCTCCTGCCAGAGAGTGGTTGTAAGCAACAGAGACCAACTTCAGCTAACCGAAGCAAAGGGGAATTTTTGGAAAGATACCAGAGGATTTTCGGTAGGCTGGAGAAGCATGCTTAGGAACTAGCAAAGGATGAGAATGCTCCAGGAAGCAGGGATCTCAACCGTGGTCTGAAGAAGAGTGTGAACATTAGCATCCCTGGTGGGACCGCTGTTGGGTTCTTCCAGTCATGCAGAGATCTAGAACCTGGGCACTGATCTGGGGAACTGTGGGGATCCTAAAGCGCTAAGATACAACCAGTGGGCTTAGGACATCGCAGTCCAGGAGGGAGAGAAACATACACAAGTAAGGAAATATTAAACCGAGCGTTGATTATGCTAGAAGTAAAATGTGCCAAAAGCTGACTTCCCAGTTGTCTCCTATTTACAGAGAAAATAGAGAAAATTCTTAATAGCTCTCAGTATAAATATGGTTGCTGGTAAAGTGCGTTTAGCCCATCCTTCACAGCTTCTCATTTGTGTTCTCGCTCTGCCTCTCCTCCACCCCGATTCCATGATATTTCCCATCTGGTAAATGACGAAATGAAAACACCAATCCTTAAAGACACAATGCAGCTTTATAAACCCTTTGGGCTTTATAAAAGTGCTCGTGTTCTGGGGCCAGCAGTGGTTGAGTGCACACGTTCCGCTTCTTGGTGGCCTGGGTTTCGCCAGTTCAGTTCCCAGGTGTGGACTTGGCACCATTTGGCAAGCCATGGTGTGGTAGGCGTCCCACATATAAAGTAGAGGAAGATGGGCACAGATGTTTAGATCAGGGCCAGTCTTCCTCAGCAAAAAGAGGAGGATTGGCAGCAAATGTTAGCTCAGGGCTAATCTTCCTCAAAAAACAAAAAAAGTTCTAGTGTTTTCTCCTCGCTCTAGGAAATGCTCACTTTCAGGGAAGAAGTCATCCACCTCATTTTGTTGGCCGTCTTCTCGTGCAGCACTGGGAACCCCCATGAAGGCACACCTTCGTGTGTCACATTCTGGTAGGAGGTGACCACAAACAACTTACTTACAATAAGGTACCAAAGTTTTGAATTACTTATGCATGTACCTGTATGTGTACACACACACATTTGTGAGAGATTTAAAAATCTTTCTCAGTTGCATTCCCATACGATTTCCTGAGAGAGAAAGGGTCAAATTACAGCTGGCATGCAGGGAGTTATTTATACATAACCGCAGCTCATCTTTGTGGCCACTTGGAATTATTTTCATATTTTCTAGTTCGCTTTTTAAAATTTTGCCCATGACCAAAAATAGACAAGAACATTACGAGTGAGTGCATCAGCATCTACATTACACAAATACAAGATGTCTGTGCGCGGTCTCATCAGTGGAGACCTAACGGTTACGACAGCCAGATGGAGGTTCTCAAAGTCATGTGCAGTGTTCCTTACGCTGGTAACACAGGGAGGAAAAACCTACCAATTTTATGTTTCTATTTTAGCCGTAACATAAATCTGTGCCTTTTTCAATAGTGTGAACTTGTTTTAATAATGTTTCTAGTGGAGTAGAGGTCAGGGGAAAAATTAGGACATTTTAAAAAACAGGTGAGCTGTGTTTTGGTGACTCTTACATGACCAATTTCATTATTCTGGAATTCATAACATTACTAGATGAACGTTTAACGAAATATTTTTGTAATGCTCTTTTCTTCATTTACATGCAAAATTGCTTTGAGTTTTTCCCTTTTTTTTGAAATCTGGGTACATCCATGGAAGTGTGTCAGAGGTAAACATCATCCACCCTTTGTGTGGAATAACGATTAAGAAATGAGCCCCCTTAATACTCAGGGTCTTTGGGAATAGTTCAGAAATCACTGAATGTTGATGGAACTTTATCATTTAAAATTTCTTAGGAACGTAAAACCCAGGGCAATGTTGGAATACACAGCATCCACGGTACCTCATTGTGGTCACCGGGAGGCGTCTTCCATCCTCCTCCTCTTCTGGGCAGGCTGCTGTGGTCATGTTTGTGTGACATGGCACTGCCTCTCTTGGTGCCAGTCAAACCCATCAGCTCTGCCAGAGAAACTGGTACCCGTGCCAGTGGTTCCTTGTACTCTCGATGACTCGACGAGATTTCAGTGGAACAGTCTCTCATCGCAGCCCCTTGCATTAGAACCCCGCCATGAATCTCTGGGAACTGGGGTGAGGGAGAGGTGACCGTCACGGATGTTCAGAGTTACCCTCTGCCCCAGACACCAGCCCAGCTCCCTGTCTGGAGACAGTTCTGCATGGATTTTGCGTTTCTGCACATCTGGTGGGTGAGGCACTGACTGTTCTTCGTTCTGGGCTATCTCTTCAAGGATGTTTGTATAGCGAACAACCTTAGAAGATAGAAGTAGTGCCTGCTGGAGCGAAGAGCAAGCAAGCACATGGTCCGCTGTAAAAGATTCAGGGTCCCCAAGCTGAAGGTCCCTTCTGTAATGCAACCCAGCGCACGCGTGGGTGTCCTCCAGCCTCCTCTGTGTCTCCCTGTGGAACTGGGACTCTGCACACCAGTGCCAAAAACAAAAAAAGTGCTGATCCTCTGGCCACTGCTGTTCTCTGACTCAGGGGTCTCATATCTTCTACCAGCATCCATGTGGCAGGCTAACTTTTTAGCTTGCAAGTCGGGTAAAAATCTCAGCTTGTTCACAGTTCCTGACATCGCCTTAAACCAAATGCGTGAGCTTTGACTCCAGAAAGGCTTTTTAGTCCCTCGTGTAAATACATCCTCCGGTGGGTTGGCTCCGTCCGTGCTCCAGATATGTCTGTCTGCGGCTGAATCCTGGAGTGCACAGCGCTTAGACTCCGTACAGGACCCTCGCTCAACTGTACAGATGTACACTGTTACCGTCAGTCAGGCTTTGTCCTTTTCACTCTGCACATTATTATGCTCCTGTCATAACTCAGAAGGGCTCCTCCTTGCAATACGCTTCTGCCTTTATTCTCACACTTTGTGTTCCGTGTCTTGCACGCAGCCGTCTCCGAGTACCCCAGCTGTGCTAAGCCTTTTCCAGTCTCATGCAACAGAAACTCAGCTCCTAATTAAAGGTTAAGCATTGGCCAAGGACCAGCAGCTAAAGCAATGAGCACGTTCATTACCTGGTCTGCTTATATTCTCAAAGCTAACTTCCTTGATCCAAAAATAATGAATACATAAAAGTGCTGACTGAGTTTATTTCCTGTCTTGAAGTGGAAGCTTATGAAGTGCAGGTGCAAATGTAAAATGAAAGCACCTATTTACTTATAACCCTAATGGCATTCTTATTGTTAGGATTCTAAAGAACTTCAGCCCATAGCAGAAGGAACCTAAGAAAGCGTTTACATTTCTGAGGCAGTGCCTAAACAATTCACCTGAGGGCCGTTGGACCCCTTCCTATCTCCTCTCCACCCTTCATCTTAGAAACGACTCAGGATCTTTGCTCCTACACATTCCTGGGCGTTTTCCTCTCCCTTCTTTTTCCAAAAGATTGTTTCCCCCTTCTCTAACCCCATGTTATGGACTCAATTGTTTCCCCTCAGGAATTCACATGTTCAAGTTCTAATCTCCAGAATCTGTCTGTGGGGTCTTCAGAGAGGTAACTAAGTTAAAATAAGGTCATTAGGATGGGCCCTGATCCAACATGACTGGTGTCCTGGTCAGCGAGGAAGTTCAGACAGACACGCATAGCGGGAGGACGCCAAGTGAACGTGAAGACGGCCATCTCTGAGCCACGGAGAGGCTCACAAGAAATACACCTGCCAGCGCCCTGGTCTCGCACCTGCGGCCCCAGAACTGTGGGAGAACAGGTTTCTGTCGTTTAAGCGCACCAGTCAATGGCGCTTTGTTAGGGCGGCCCTAGCAAAGTGATAGCCCCACTAGCTATGCCCTCCATCTTGCTGCCCACTCCCCACCCGCCCTGGGACTTCTGCTCCCTCTGAGCCCCCATTTCAGCATTCAGTTCAGCAGAGCCTTTAAATTACAAAACAGTTCTCGAGGGCTGCGGGCGAAGCAGTTTTCTCGCCGATTCCGTCTGCAGCAGATTACCGTCATGCCACTTAAAGTTGGTCACCAGCCAAATCTTGAGATTGATCTTGTTTTCCTGGTTACAAAGATCCGTAACACTATTTCACTTTTCCTCATCCTGCTGTTCTCTTGTGTAATTTCAGTCCCAGAGATCTGCAGGATAAACAGGCAAAGCACAAACAGGTAGTTCTGAGGCTCAGGGATGGCCTCCTACGGCCCTGGGCCGGGTTCCTGCTGGAGCAGGAGCTCCCGGACTCCCCGTTCACTCGGTCAGTTACAGGAGGGCATCAAGCAGGCGGCTGCACAGCCAGGACCCTTAGAACAGGCCGGAGGGTCAGAGGGCAGGGAGACCCTCGCAAATGGGAGGGCGTGAGCTTTGCGGGACCAGATGGGAACTGCGCCGCAGTCAGCCAGCGGCATAGCGGGCGCCAGAGAGTCAGGAGTGCACCGTGTTGTCCCCTTTCTTGGGGACAAACGTGAGTACAAGTGAGTTTCTCTGCGCTTTATCGTGAAAGAAACTCTATATCCTTTAATGGTGATTATTGGCATCTTTCTGCCCACCACGTTATCATTCCATTGTGACACTCGTGAGGTGAAGAAATTACTGAATATTATATACAACTGAAAATAAGAAACTTGGGATGAAAAGTCCTTTTGACTTCCATCGGATTGCTTTCTGTAAGCCCACCCCACTGTCACATTGCCTCATCTCAAAGTCACATAGGTTAGGCGAGTTTTTCAGCATCACTGGGGGCCAGTTGGATCCCTTTGTAATCAGTTATTTTTGCTTGTCCCATGTCTGCTAAATATCCACCTGACCAGAGCCAGCTTCCAGAGGGTGTGGGTCAGCCCACGTCCAGCATTTCTACCAGGAAGGAAGAAACTCCCAGCGCACCCTTCATGTCATCATCAACAGCAGCACTAAAAAAAGGACAGCACAAAATCATGATATAATTGGGTCTCTGGAAAAAATTAACATTTAATATTTTTGCAGCAACTACGATGGGGCAACCTTGCCATTCCTTTTTTTTATTATTTACTTATTTTTAAAATTCACTTTTTTTTTTTTTGCTGAGGAAGATTGGCCCTGAGCTAACATCTGTTACCAATCTTCCCCTTTTTTTCTTTCTTTTTAAAAATTTTTCTCCCCAAAGCCCCAGCACATAGTTGTATGTCCTACTGGTAGGTCCTTCTAGTTCTGCTATTTTGGATGCCTCCACAGCATGGCCTCATGAGCGGTGTGTAGGTCCACGCCCAGGATCTGAACCAGCCAACCCTGGGCACCGAGGTGGAGTGTGTGAACTTAACCACTCAACCAGCAGGCCAGGCTACCATTCCTTTTAAATAAAGTAAAAGGCAAATGCCATTTATAGATATGTAACTGGATGAGATTTCAATGATGTGAAAAAGGCTTTTATGTGGGTGTGTTTTTGTTTTTCATCTATCAGTAAAGGTAGAATGGCAGAGCCATTGGCCCCATTATTTACATTAAGACACTTTCTTCAAAATGATATAAATTGTCAATTCCTATTTTGGGGGAAAAGTTTTTGTTTCCAAACAACCTTTGTTTCCACTGATTTGAAAAATAATAATGGGAGGAGGGGGAATTGGAGGAAGAAGGTCAAAGATACAAATTTCCAGTGATAAGATAAGTGAGCATTAAGGATGTGATAACTATAGTTAATTCTGATGTACGGTATACGGGAAAGTTCTTAAGAGAGTAGATCCTAAGAGTTCTCATCACAAGATTTTTTTTTTCTTTTCATTGTATCTATATGACATGATGGGTGTTAACTAACCCTATTGTGGGAATCATTTTACAATATCTGTAACTCAAACCATCATGCTGTACACCTTACATTTAGACAGTGATGTCTATCAATTATTTCTCATTAAAACTGGAAAACAGTAAAAAAAATAAAATAAGAGGACAGAGTGAAATAAATAATAATAAATTTTTACTTTATATGAAGAGTGTATTCTAACACCAACTGGTTGTCCGGCAGTCCAGTTCTGGCGCTGGCCACACTGACCGCACAGAGCTTGCACAGAGCCTGCAAGTTAAGGGCTCAGCCTCCACAAGGCCACCCTTGCTGCAGGTGCAGCCACAGTGTTACAAGTTTGGGGACTCCCATGACCCTCCTGGGTTCAGTAATTCATTAGAACAACTCACAACTCAGGGAAGTCCTGTACTTGCAACTGTAGTTTTATTAGAAAGAATCTGGATCAGGACCAGTCAGATGAAGAGACGCACAGGGCGAGGTGTGGGAGGGTCCCCACAGGGAGCCTCCATGCCCGCCACCTGTGGAGTCAGGGTGTGCACCCTCCCAGCACATCCGTGTGTCCACCAGCCGGAAAACTCCACCGCGCCTCGGTCTGCAGAGTGTTTACTGGGGTTTCATTACATGGAACAGGGACCACAGACTCCACTCCATCTCCAGCCCCACAGAAGTCCTGCTGGCTCCAAGCCCAGCCCTCTGATCACAGGGTTGGCCTTTCTGGTAACCAGGCCCATCCTGAGCCATCACATTAGCATAAACTCAGGCGTGAGCCAAGGAACTCATGAATAGCAAGATACTCCTGTCATTCAGAAAATGCCGAGGGTTTAAGAGGCCAGGTGCCAGGAACCCAGAACAAAGACCAGAGAAACTCTTTATTTTACAACAGAGTAGAATGAGAAAACTAAGAGATTTTTTTATAATGAGTTAGCCAGTGACAGGTTAAGTAACAATGATGTGGGCTCTCACTTAATCCCCAAGGAGTTATGTAATGGTCAAGTTACTTTCCCTTTGAACTTCCTGCTGTCGCTCTGCCCCTTGTGATAATTGATAATTACATCTGGATGAACTCCCGCCTCCCTCTGCAGACGTGGGGAATTGAATGCTCTCTTGCGCATTTAGCTGCGTATTGCTTTCCACAACAACGTAGAACTGTGTGAGATTCCTTTTCTCACACTAGGACTGTTTCAACATTTTTAGGACACTGCTTCATCCATCCTTTAGCTCCTGCCATTCTTCCAAAAAAGAGAATTTGGGGTAATGTACACATTTGGCACCATATGAATACATATTCTAAAAATCGCATTCTTAACATTTTTCCAAAACCTGTTTTTTTCCTTTTCCCCCTTTCCATGGTCCCCTCTATCCAACTTCAGTATTCCAGAAATCAGAGTCTAGTATGAGAATTCTCTTTGGAAGTTAAGATTGATCTGTGTCAATTAAGATGCTTTCAGCTTCAAGTAAAATGAATAAAGAAACATGCCAATGGGCTTAAACCATCAGGAATTGTAATGGCTCATGTAACTGAAAATGCAGACATAGGGTGAGTTCCAGGCAGCCGGGAGTCTGGCACAGTTTCTTAATAATCCTTCTCAGCTTTACCACAGAAATCAGGGCAGTGTGCTTCCTGGTTTGTGTCTAGCAAGAGAGACTGGTTTTCTGTCACTGTCTTTAAAAATAAGGCGAATCTTTTCCAGAAGTCTCTAGCAGCCGTCCCCTGGAATTGAACTGACCAGGATTGCATTATCTGCCTCTTCCTAGCTCAAGAGATGGGATTAATGTTAGTCCGTTTAGAGCCCATCCCTGGAACTGGGAATCTGGTATCATCTGTGAGTCTCATCGGCTGCAAGGGTGAGGGGTGGGTATCTCATCAGAAGATCTGTTAGGAGGATGGGAGGAGGAAAATGGACATCGAGTGGGCAACCACTGTTGTTCACTGTACCTGGAAAAGTGACCTGGCAGGTTGATGATGACAAAACAACATTTATCCAGCACTTACTGTATTCTAGGTGCTGCGGGTGTGTTTTCTCATAACAGCCCTTTCAGGCAGCTACCGCTCTTCTTCTCATTCTACGAATGATGACACCGAGAGAGATTAAGGGACTTGCATTGATGCTGCACAAAGACGATCACTGACGTGCCACCGTGACTTGATTACACAGTCCATGTGTTCAGAGGTGGTGAGATGTGAAACTCAGAGTCACTCCCTGTTTGATTTTGTAGCTTGCATACAAGATCCTCCTAAAAGTAATAAATTATAATTTAAAAAGTAACTCAAGTAATTTAATTTTATTAAGGATATGTAATGTGACCATAAGCAAAAGATGGAGACAACCCAAATTTCCATTGACAGGTGAATGGATTAGACAAAGTGTGGTCTACCCAGACAGTGGGATCTAAGCAGCCTTATGAAGGGGTGCAGTCCTGACACCTGCCGCAACACGGGTAAAGCCTGAAGACTTCATTCCAAGTGAAACGAAGGGCCAGTATTTTATGACTTCACTTAAATGAGGTGCGTGGAGTAGTCAAGTCCATAGAGACAAAGAGTAGCATGGTGGTTGCCAGGGCTGGGGGAGGGGGAATGTGGTTATTGTTTAATGGGTGCAGAGCTTCAGTGTGGGATGATGGAAAGTTCTGGAGATGGATGGTGGTGATGGTTGCACAGCAATGTGAATACTTAATGTCACTGCTTGAAATGGTAAATTTTGTGTTACAGAAATTTTATCACAATAAAGAAAGTATGTAATGTGGCATAGACTCTTGTGATCTCTGAGTGTCCACTCTTCCTTTTCCCCTTTGAATAGTAGACCCCTCTCCACTCTGAGCCGTGGGTGGGCGCAGCTGGAGACCTTTCCCAGCTTCCCTTGCAGCCATGTGGCCATGGAAACCAGGTCTGGACTGATAAAATATGAGTAGAAGTCATCAGTGTAATTTCTGCTTCAATGTCCTTAAAAAGGAAATGGCTTACTCCGTAAACTCTCCTTCCTCGTGGGCTGGAATGGGGACACGGTCCTGGCGAGCTGCCTCACCCTGCACAGATCGCCAAAGCAGGGGCCTTGTGCTCAGATACGGGATCCACGTGCTGAGGCTGGTAGAGACTCATTGCCAGCTGGGTCCCTGCAGGGACTCATGGAGCAGTCTGCCGTCTTTGCCAATTGTTACAAGAGGGAGAAATAAGCTTCTGTCTTGTTTACAACAGTGTATTTTGGAGTCTTTTGTTAGGGCAGTTTAGCCTAAACGTCGATGCAGCTAACAGTCAACTTGCACTTAGGTGTCAGGCAGTGTATAAACTCCTTATGTGCATTACCTGATTTAATCCTCACAACAACCCTGTGAGCTGGATCTATTGTTTTTTCCTTCTTCTCCGCAAAGCACCCCAGTACATAATTGTATATTTTAGTTGTGGGTCCCTCTAGCTGTGGCATGTGAGACACCGCCCTGGCATGGCTTGACGAGTGGTGCCAGGTTGGCGCCCAGGATCCAAACTGGTGAAACCCTGGGCCAGCAAAGCACACGAACTTAACCACTCAGCCACGGGGCCAGCCCCTCTAGATACTATTATTGTCTGCATTCTATGACTAAGGAAATTGAGGCACAGAATGGGTTAAGTAATTTGACCAAGATAAAGCAGCTAGTAAATGGTAGAGCTAGGAATTCAACTTAGGCAGTTGACTTCAGAAGCTGTCTTTTATCAGTTAATTTTATTACATCCCTTGAGAGATTCTGAGATGCTTCCTGGGGGCTGAAAATGGGGAATTTCTGTTCTGCCAGTGGATAGTTTTTGATTTCTTAGGAAAGTCACAAAGAAAGAAAAAAAGGAAATTTCATTAAACTGGATACATTTGCCTTTATGAAAATGTCGCTCACTGCATGTTTCTCCTTTTTCTGAATGTGCCAGTGACTGGCAGAGACCTTGACAGACACAGCAGATGTTCTGAGAAAGAACAAATGGGTTTGTGGCCTCAGCCCTCACCTTCCACCGACATTCACGCCTGGCTGGCGTCATGTTCCGCCCGGGACGGGGCCTTGCTGGCTCACCTGGAGGAGCGAGTTTCCTCCTGGGGCTTTGACAGCAGGCATGGTGGCCATCTGACCCTCCTGGAGGCCTACAGACCGCGCATCTCCTCAGAGAGAAGGCAGCGTTCACTGTAGCACAAGATTGCTTTGCACAGGACCTTTTATAGCTGATGTCATAAATTTCTCCAAACACCAATTTTGCATATAAAATGCAAGGTGATTTTATGGTTTTTAAATGTCTCTACTCTCCCTGTCTCTTGAGTCCCTCCCAGGTAGGCTGCCATACGATCTCTAACAGGAAAACAGGTGGATTTGAAATTGTTGTCTACGTTGCTCTCCATGTGAGCACCATCAAATCGTTTGTCTCTCATTCTATAGAGACAAAAGTATATATTTTTAAAATCTCACAGTAGTTCTTGTGATGTGTGCTCGCTTGATGAACTTGTGCTGAATACGAAAATGCCCTTCCAGGCCAGAGAAGTATCAAAAGAAAGTATCACCTTAAAAAGGTAATTTAAAAATGGCACAGTGCTTGAATTTCCACAGGTAGTGCCGGTCTGCAGGTACAAAATGGGAGTAACCTTAGCAGGAATGATTCACATGCCGCTGACTCTCGCCCAGACCGATGCACAGAGGACATCAAGTCAGCCCCACTGCAAAGCCTCATGCTATGCTCTTATTTTTTTTATTTTTTATTTTTTTGAGGAAGATTAGCCCTGAGCTAACTACTGCCCGTCCTCCTCTTTTTGCTGAGGAAGACTGGCCCTGAGCTAACATCCGTGCCCATCTTCCTCTACTTTATATGTGGGATGCCTACCACAGCATGGCGTGCCAAGTGGTGCCATATCCGCCACTGGGATCTGAACAGGCAAACCCCGGGCCACCAAAGCGGAACATGTGCACTTAACCGCTGTACCACCGGGCCAGCCCCTATGCTCTTATTTTTATGTTAAGGCTTACTTTTGCTTTTTGTTTTTTGTTTTTTTAAAAAAAGAAACCTTCTTTGATTAGTAGTGACATTAAATGTGTGAAGATTGTATTTGGAACCAAGCCCATGAATTTCCTCCAGCAAATCCTTCCTGAGCACGTGTGCGCCAGGCAGCGCTCCACACTCGGGGACACGAGGAAGCCTGGAGCCCCGCCCTTGGGGAGAGCGACAGTGACAAATTCACATCCAGCCCAGACACTGGCTCGTTTCTGCAAATTCGACATCGGGGTTTCCACCAAGCTTGGTGGGACTCTGGTCTAAAGAAGTGCCGTCTTCGACAGCACAAATCATTTTCGAGGAAGAGGGGCCGGTTATGCATTTTCTCTTTTAGAACTGAAGTAGGTGTACAAAGAAGGGCAGCTCCGGGGGGAAAGGTAACGCGCGTCGCGTCTCGCTGGGTTTCAGCGTGAGTCTCTCACTCCCAGTGAGGCCTTTCCACTCCGTGCCACTCCCCTGGGCCTTCCCCAGGCAGTGACAAGAGAGACTCATTTACCTTTTGACGCATTTTATGGCATTTGGAAGCCCTCCAGTGGCCAAATACTGTACCTGAAACAAAAGCGTTTTGCTACGCTGAAGTGTTGAGGCGTGCACTGTGCTCATGTTTGCAGCTTACTTAGAAATGTATCAAAACAAGATGGATTAATGTATGAACAGAGGGATGCATGGATGGTTAGACATGTGATAGAGCACATATAACAATGTTAATTGTAGAATCCAGATGACAGGTATGTGGATAATTATCTCACTGGATGGGTCACTGTGTAATTCTTTCAACTACTCTGTGTTTGGACATTTCTATAATAAATATTGAAGAAAAATCTCTATGCTAGACTCTGAAGAGTTATACCTTGTAGTTCACATTATTGAATTAAGATTTTGTTTAGACCATATTTAAATTATCTTTCAATAAAATTGTCTTCATAAATGTACGTGGATTCATTTCTCTTCACACGGATTAATTTTTAAATGTTTTAAAAACACTTCTGTATTTCTTTTAGAAAGTTTATACATTGGAATGTGAAATAGCTAAATGACTTCTTTGTTTTAAAAAAGCCTTCTCTTCCTAGAATATCTATTTTACATGCTTAGGAAATTGTTAACAAGTTGATCACTTAAAAAAAAATCAGAGAGGCAACTGTTTGACAATTGCTTACAATCCTTTTTCTTAGAGGAGATGCATTGGTTAGGGCTCAATGCAGACGACAAAACCCACTGAAGTAATTTAAGGCAAAAGGGATTTATGACGTGGCATATTACAGGTGGCTGGCAGGGCTGAAGAATCAGCCTGTGGTGGAGCTTCAGGAGGGGCTCACAGATCCAGCAGCAGGACCGAGCTGTCCAGGAGGGCCGCTCGGCCGTGGTCAGGAAGCCACCCCTGCAGCCACTGGTTCCGCAGCCACATCACCTTCACCCTGTACACCCGTCAAGAAGGACGCCTCGAAACCTGCCCCTCCCGGCTCAGTCCTGGATCCTTCACTACACGCCAGCACCTCTAGTTGGAATTCCAATCCCGCCCACCAGCCTAGCTGCAGGGGAGTTGGGGAAAGACATTTCCAGCCTTCCAGACACAAGGCCCATGGAGGCGTGTCAAGAGGAGGGTGGCATTAGATGAAAGGCTGTCGCTGACAGCACCCGGGCACTGATCAGCGTTGCCACTGACACTGCTGGGCGTTCCGACCCGTCTGGGGCTGTAATAAGGCGTCGACAGCAGCCCCGATGAGCACTCATGCCCAAGACTTCAAAGCTGAACCTGGGAGGGAGGGCCTCCAGCTCCACCTGCCGAGTTCACCGGAAAGAGAGGGCTAGAGGCGCGTGTGGACCCACCTCAGGGAGGCAAGCAGCAACACCCAGGGCGCAGGCAGCGCACAGGGCAAAGGGCAGGGGTTCCTCAGCACACAAGCGGCGGGTAAAGAAGGGAGCGCAACCTCAGGTTACAAGATTTAAGAGGTGTATCCAGTAAATGCAGCAGGTGAGTCTTGTGTGGAAACCTGGACACGTATTAGGATAATCGATCACATTCAAGAATTACTGTTAATCTTTTTAAATGTGATAATAGTACTGTGGTTCTGTGACAGTCCCTTCAATCACTTCCACAGTAAGCCCTTTGCTTTTTCCTTCGTGATCAATTTATGGCTCTGTGTTTTGTCCTGGAGAGAAAGTTTACTTTGCTAGGCGTTTTACATGTGAAACACCTTGATCCTTGTAAGACTCCTGCCATAAAGGTGGATTAGAGCGTTCTTTAGGGGAAACACCGATCACAGCCTTTCTGGAAGTGGAGAGAAACAAACGTCTATTTTGAAGGACACTTAGTGTGTCTGGGAAGGAACGAGGAGGCGGGCAGCCATTCAGGGAAGGGACACTGTCAGGCATCTTAGCTAATTAGGAGGTAAGGCAGACTGTCAGATAATATCTCCTTGCGAGAAAACAGATTTGCTCAATTCCATAAAGTAAACGTTAGATTCAATGTTCTAAGTGTTTTCAAAATAATCCTTTTTGTCCCTGACACTCTGAGAGGGCGGGTGTTGTCTTCATTGTAAAGATGACCTAAAATCGAGAGCTCACCCCCAGCCAGCGTGAGACGAGTGTGAGGCACACTGAGAATCGTGGTGTAACCAGACACACCAGGGGATGACGCCTGGACCATCGGCGCCCCCAGAACCCACTGGCGGCCGTCTTGAACCTGCCGTTCTCTGTTAATGGGCTTAGGCCATGCATTCTGAAATTCTGTTCTTGGGGGCCAAAAAAACTTACCACAGTGGTTTGTGCCCCTTCAAAGCTCAACCCTACCCAACAAAATCTTATTCCTTATCCCTCTCACTAGGGAGAATTTAAATTTAATTTCAGCTTTCTCTGTGGTCAGGTTGGGGGCGGCAGGTGATAATGAAAAAAAAAAGTCTCAGAAACTCTAGCTTAGGCCAAAAGATGTTTTATTTGGAACACAGCAAATTTTAAATCATGTTTTCACATTCTTGGAAATGCAGGTCATTACATTTTCTTTGTAAATTGATTTTAAAAACAAATATTTTTTTCCTAAGCACTTTTTCTTAGGTCCTTTTTTTACAGATTTCAAATGACTTGAAATCAAAACGCCACCTTGTTTTTTCCTAAGATCCACCAAATGCCACTTTTTTCAAGGAAAATTGTGGCATCTCTGCCTAGTGGACAATCGTGAGTCGTTGATTGAAGGGAGGGCTAGCTGCCTTGGGGAGCTCAGCTGGAGTAGACCTATGAGCTTATTAAGCTACAATTAATTAGCTACAAGCTATTAATCAACTGCAATGAGCTTGTTACCTGGTCATGGCCAGTCTCCCCTAAACTCTGTGCTTTGTGAACACTCTTAAACGCAGTGGTGGGTAACCGTTTAGTCAGTGTCCTACGCTTCTAGCTTGCCACCCTGCTCTCGCTTATATGAAACTGCTGTAGAACTTTCTGGCTTGAACTGAAGATGCGAGATTGCTGTTATATAAACTTTTCACCCTGACTGAATGCCACCTCTGTTCAGACGATTTCATTACAACTAATGTGCCCCCGGGATCCACACCCAAGCAGAAATGTGAGGTGCTCCGGAAGCTTGCAAGCAAATGTGGGAGAAAATTGCTTAGAACACCAGAGCTAAGAGACTTGATGGAAGGAGCCACAGAGTCTGCCAGAAGCAAGGCAGGGACACACCGAGAAGTGGGGAGGCTGCAGGAAGACAGTAGAGCCGGCAAACTCTGAAAGCTGCGGAACTCGGCCTGTGCATCTGAAGGTGGGGAGGGCGTTCAAGGCAGGCGGGGCAGTTGGGTGGGACCAAAGGAGCACAGGGCAGAGAGGTGAATCACTCCAAGGTGTACTTGGGGGCAAAGTTTCTGTAGCTGAAGGTTGGGGTGCAGGGACCAGTGGTGGCAGATGAAGCTAGAAAGGTTGGACTCACATCATGGATCTCAGATGATGCGCAAAGGCCCCCTGCTGTCCTGGTTACTGCCCTGGGAAGAACTCGTTAAACGCAGCTATCTGAATACATACCCCCACCTAACTCCACTTCTGCCTCCTCCCCGACCTCCTTCATCCAGCAGAGCGGGATCAAAATTCCCCTGCATCGTAACCTTGGACAAGTCACTTAACCTCTCTGTGCCCTGATTTCTTCCTCTCGAAAATGGAGATTAAAGAGAGTCCCGGCTGCATTAAATGAGTCACGACAGTCTGTGGACTGTCATATGAACGTTTGTTACACAAATAAGTAGATATAGCTCTATCTACCAGAAATTCTCAGACAATTGTTTTGAAACATAGAAAAAAAGGGGAGGATTTTAGATCTGGACTAACTCCCAACCATGGGCTTATGACTTTTCACATGAAAAATTACTATGTATATCATTATAGCCTTGAAGAACCCAACTGCGAAAAGGGTTATGCTTTTATTTTAGAGATCAGGTAAATGCTTTTCCAGCCCTAGGAGCTGCCTAGAGTGTTAAAGAAGTGGGTACATGTCTAATTATTTAAGCCTTGATTTAAGACCTTGGAGGCTCCTTGCTTTTAGCTACAGCCTTTTGACATTTTCACGGTTCATTACTCT
The DNA here is from genome assembly GCF_021613505.1 of Equus quagga. Lineage (NCBI taxonomy): Eukaryota > Metazoa > Chordata > Mammalia > Perissodactyla > Equidae > Equus > Equus quagga. Next base: position 29,034,691 of record NC_060274.1, read on the forward strand.
ATGTAGTGAAAAGGAAAAGAGATGGGACCCACAGGGCCATTTTATAAGCCTGTGAACAGTGCAAAAGCGATAGTAGACATGAAAAAAGTGGAATCTACATTAAATACTTGAGGTTTAACATATGACAGTTTCTGTTCCCCATTATGCTAATTTTTTGTTGTATATTGCAGCATAATAAACATAATGGCTTTAAAACACCACTTTATTATTTCTTACGGTTCTGGTAAACATTTTTTTGTTGTTGAGTTCTATGAGTTTATATATTTCGGAAATTATCCCCCTTGTTGGATCTATGATTTGCAACTATTTTCTCCCAGTTGGTGGGTTGTCTTTTTGTTTTGTTCGTGGTTTCCTTTGCCTTGCAGCTCTTTAGTCTGATGTAGTCCCATTTATTTATTCTTTTGTTTCCCTTGCCTGAGTAGACATGGTATTCAAAAAGATACTGCTACACAAATATCAAAGAGTGTACTGCCCATATTTTCTTCTAAGAGTTTTATAGTTTCAGATCTTAAAGCTTTAATCCATTTTGAGTTAATTTTGTCTACTTTCATTCTTTTCCACATGGCTGTTCAGTTTTCCCAAGACCATTTATTGTGGAGACTTTCCTTTCTCCATTTTATGTTCTTAGCTCTTTTGTCAAAGATCAGCTGTCCACAGATGTGTGGTTTTATTTCTGGGCTCTCGATTCTGTTCTATTGATCATGTATCTGTTTTTGTGCCAGTACCAAGCTGTTTTGGTTACTGTAGCTCTGTAGTATATTTTGAAGCCAGGGATTGTGATACCTCCAGCTTTGTTCTTTTTTCTCAGGAATCCTTTGGCTATTTGGGGTCTTTTGTTGTTCTATATAAATTTTAGGGTTCTTTGTTCTATTCTTCTGTAGAATGTCATTGGGATTCTGATTGGGATTGCATCAAATCTGTAGATTGCTTTAGGTAATCTGGACATTTTAACTATGTTTCTTCTTCCAATCCATGAGTATGGAATATCTTTCCATTTTTTATGTCTTCTTCAACTTCTTTCAATGTCTTATATCAAGCTGTTTGTTTTAAAGCCTGTGAGTGTCATTTGACTTAAGTAAATAGCTCCTTTTCTAGTCCGTTAACTGGCACACACACATTCCTTGCCTGCTCAAGCCTACATTCCTAGCTTCTCTGAAATCTAGAGGCATATAGTGGGGTCAGTTTTTAAAAGCAAGCATTTTGGAACAGGAGCTAGGTTTAAATTCTGGCTTTGCTACTTTGTGTGACTTTAAATTACCTGAAGTCTGTAGGCCTCAGGTTCATCCATTCGGCAGGGACATCTGCCTGGCAAGGTTTTCATGAAGATTAAGAAAGGTGTGTTCAGAGATTGGCAGAGCGCCTGGCACACAGTGAGCGCTCAGCGAGGCCCGCACTTTTTATTAGATAGGCCTGAGTCTGCATGAAGGTGCCCTGATACCTTAGGACTTGCTCATGCCTCCTGCAAAGCAAGGCCCTTGGCCTTAGTCTTCATAAACACTCTCACACTGTGAAGCCACCCGAACAAGCTTCTGAGCTATTAGCTTCTGAATTTTCTTGAGTGCCTTGCCTGATTTTTTCCACCCTCTGGGTTTGCTTTGCTGCCCTCTTCTGGTAGAATGGGGAAGAGTTCGATGAGGTTCCAGTTCCTACAGCTACAGAAATAGAAGCTGTCAGTATCTGGAACCGCTCCCTAGTCAAAGAACCAAATTCCCCAACACCTTGGTCCTAAGTCCAAGTGAATCCACATGAGAGTAAAGTCTAAAAGTGAAACTTCTGTATATAAATTTCAATTTATTTCTCCTACACAGAAATTAATATTGACATGTGAGATGATTAACATTAAAATGGATAGCTCACTTCAGGTTGAAAAGATGCTAAGAATAAATACTTCGTTATTCCGAATGGCAATAGGGAATCACCTGCATTTCACCTTTCTGAAAAAATGAAATGTGTATATATAGAATTTTAATTTAAAAAAAAGTTTTTCTAATGTTAATCTCAACTAATCTCTACATCTTTCAAATCCTAAGACATATGTAGTATTTAGGTTGGTATTTTAAGTGTTTTGCACAGAAGCCGCATGAAAATATTACTATGTACTTCAAATACAATGAGAAATGCTAAATACTTAGATTTTATATTTAATACAGTAAGTTATTTAAATGCTTCTTCACATTTTAGTTTTAGAAGGTATTGGAAATATTTTTTTTTTTTAAAGATTGGCACCTGAGCTAACATCTGTTGCCATTCTTTTTTCTTCTTCTTCTTCTTCTTCTCTCCAAAGCCCCCCAGTACATAGTTGTATATTCTAGTTGTAGGTCCTTCTGGTTGAGCTATGTTGCCTCAGCACGGCTTCATGAGTGGTGCCATGTCCAGGCTGCCAAAGCGGAGTGCACGAACTTAACCACTCGACCACGGGGCTGGCCCCCAGAAATATACTAGTAAATTATATCCAAGCAGATACAGCTAAAATTTAGAGGGGCAATATTTTAAAATATCACAGATGTATAGATAGTCTAGGCATTTGTGTACTTATTAAACTTAATCCTACTGAAGAATTTTTCAACCAGAAAAACATAATATTTGGGGGGTGGGCAAAAGGGGTGAAGGGGATCAAAAGGTAAGAACTTCCAGTTATAACATAAGTCATGGGGAAGTAAAGTACAGCATGGTGACAATAGCTAATAATACTGTATTGCATATTCAAGTTGCTGAGGGCCGCTCTGGTGGTGCAGCGGCTAAGTGCGCACATTCCACTTTGGCAGCCCGGGGTTCACCCGTTGGGATCCCGGGTGCGGACATGGCACCACTTGGCAAAAGCCATGCTGTGGTAGGCATCCCACATATAGAGTAGAGGAAGGTGGGCATGGATGTTAGCTCAGGGCCAGTCTTCCTCAGCAAAAGGAGGAGGATTGGCAGCAGATGTTAGCTCAGGGCTAATCTTCCTCAAAAAAAACAAAAGTGGCTGAGAGTGGATCTTGAAAGGCCTCACTGAAAAAAAATTTTGTAACTGTGGAAAAAAAATTACTGGTAAAACAACCATAATAGTTTAAGGAGAAACGTCTATTTTTCTGTTTAATGTGTGGCTATTTGGGTATAAATGTGCAGTAGCTAAAGAATAGATTCTTGTTGAAATATTGGCAAGAGAGTTCTCAAGTCACAAATTACTACATTAAATCATGTAACAGTACCTGCGCCATGTTATCTCAAAAAAATGCAAAATGACTGGCATCTTTGGAATTCCCGCACCCCACCAATTCCACGAAGCCCAGACTTGTGGTTCAGAACCCAGACACAGCTCCTGGAGCTACCCAAGCACCGCGGCTTCCCCTGGCCAACTGTTCACGGCCTAAGTACCGGCCATTTGCAGACCTCACAGGATTTGTGCACCTTAAAGAGAAATCGCAGAGGAAACAGAGTGCAGCAAATCTGTTAAGAACATACAGTTTATTCTCAAAATTGGATCTACTCTGCACTTTTAGCATAATATGCAACGACTGCTTATTGAGTGGGTATGTGCCAAAATCTTCAGTAAAGCTTTTACAATTCTCCATCTGCCAGAATGAACATATGCGCTTCTGGCCTTTAAGAGCTGTGTAACAAAGACCCAGAGCTAGAGAATACAGTATTAAAAACTGTAATTAATTCACATCTCCTTATTTAGACAGCTACTAATAGAATCGGAATGTTTGATATCTAAAATAACATCACTAAAAGCAGGTAATTAGGAGATATCTGTGTAAGAATACAAAGGCAGCAAGAACTTCCCCAAAACTAGCACGACAATGATTTAATTCAATTTAATCCTATATTTAGGATTCAACTAGAATGATTCCATGCATTGCAATCAAGACTACCAAATATACATTTCAGCAAAAATATTACAATCAGAATATACTTTAGGGCTAAATAGTAATTAAGATGTAATTCTTCACTTGAATTTCTCTCAAAAGCTTGACTGCAAATTGTACTAATTCTTCTTATTGCTCCTTTTCACATTTAGCACAAATTGTCTCTTCTAAGTTTAATTATGAAAAAGTTCTTACTAAATGTTTAGACGTCTTCAGAACAGAGCCAAATATTCTGTTTGGAAACCATGGCTGTGTTCCTGGCCACGTCCTCAGAGTTGGTGGATGTTTTCGACCACTCTGCGCTTACGAGCTCGCTCCCTGTGGATGAACAACCTACTGTGAGCTTCACTGCAAGAGAGCATGTACGTGGTTCCTTAACTCTTCTGTCAAAAGGTATTAAAGAAAACACACAGACTTAACAGAAGGGTGGTTTGGAATATAAATCAAAACCAGGTACGGACTAGCCACCTGAACACATGCTACGCTCTTGGATTCAATTCATCTATTCCACCACAGCATTTATGTCTACTCTATGTTAGGGCAATGTTTAAGAAAATACTTACATTCAAAATTAGTTCTACTTTGCACATGTAGCTGCTTTTAAAGTAGGTATATGCCAACATTTCCACTCAGTACCACAGTCATTTCTCTCAAGGAGCTCATTCAGTAGAGGAGCAAGTCTAAGCAGACTGATAAATGACTAGGGTACGGTAGAGACACAGAGGGAATGGGTGACTGACTGGGTGGAAAACAGGACGAGCTGAGGGGTTTAACAAAAGTAACACTCGAACTAAGTGCTGACAGGTGAGCAGGGCTCATCAGAACAAGCACGAAGACGAGTCTTCAAGACACAGGGGACAGTCCCAGTAAGCTGCACGGGGGCTCAGGAGACTCAGCAGCCCACACAGCTGGAGCACAGGTGTCGGCGGAGAACAGGCGACAGGTTAGCAGCAGATGGATCTCAGATCAGGGGCTTGCAGGATCTGCTTCGTGTGGACTTGACCCTGCGGGCTCGGGCCTCCAGTTCCATTATGCACCAGAATCACCTGGGCTGCCTGTCCAAAGCATAGATTCCTTGCCCCATGCTAACTCAGGCTCAGAGCAGGACCCTGGAACCCAAGTGCTAAGGGTGCTTCCTACATAACTCTAGTGCAGGAGAGCCTGGGCCGCATTTTGAAGAAACGTTACCATAGGCAATGAAAAACCAGTATGGATTTTTTAGGGACAAGTTACAATGAGAAAACGTTATGAGCGTGGGGTGGGGGACCAGCCTGTGACCGAGGGGTTAAGTTTGTGCACTCTGCTTCAGAGGCCCAGGGTTTCACCGGTTTGGATCCTGGGCGCAGACATGGCACTGCTCATCAGGCCACGCTGAGGCAGCGTCCCACATGCCACAACCAGAGGGACCCACGACTAGGATATACAGCTATTACCGGGGGGCTTTGGGGAGAAAAAGGAAAAGAAAAAAAAAGGATTGGCAACAGATGTTAGCTCAAGTGGCAATCTTTTTTTTTTTTTTAAAAAAGAAAAAGTCAAGGGCAGATCAGATTGGTCTTTTAGGAAGATCAGTCTGGAGGAAGTCAGGAAGTAGGACTGAAGCCACTGGAACCGCGAGTGCAGAGTCAATGAGGTGACCGGCACAGGTAACGGGAGAAAGGCGAGGCCATGCACCAAGGTGGGCGACACTGCCCCTTTTACCTAAATCATGTTTTAACAAACAGAAATGTGAAGATATACCGTATTAGTGCAAAAATTCTTTTAAATATCATATGCTCCCGGGGGGTTTTGTGCACTCCTGGTTTCATTCCTGTCTGTGTTAATGCCCAAGTACTGACCTCTAGTCTGGACATTTCTTCTCAATTCCAAATCTTTATTTCTACCTGTGGACCGGACATCACCTCCCGGGTGCTGGGTGTTATCTCAAAACTGAGATTTCCCTTTCTGAGCCAGAATCCCGGGCACTTAAGAAACCCTCCCTTTCCGACATGTCCGCCTAGTTATCCAAATGGGAGCAGGAACTTAACTTCCCAACTGCTGTAGATTCAACCCAGAAGGTAGAAGGAGGCGCCGCCGTGCAGTCGGCCTTCACCCGCAAGAGCTCAGCATCCACAGGCTCAACTATTTCAAGTGCCCTCTGCGTTCAGAACATCTAGTCCCATAATCTGGCTCAGGCGAAACCCTTAGCCCCCTGCCCCATGAGGCTGTTACATGCGAGCAAGTCACTGTGCGAATGACTGAGCCCCACGCACCCCCGGGACTCTACGGTAAGACGGAGCCAGCGGGAAGGCGGGTTCCAGTCTAAGTGCCCGGGAACGGGGAACGAAAAACCAAGACAAGCAGGCACTGTAAAACTGTCTTTGTTTTTTTAATGGCAGGTCAAATATCCTGACACATACATGTATTTTGATAGTCTTCTATCCCAGTTGAGTTCAAATATTAGAGTAACACACACAAGCTAAGAGAATTCAACATTGTTCCAAGGCACTTACTGGATCTCTGTGACTAGATGGAAACAAGGACAATTAGACAGTATATAATATAAAAATAACTTTTTGCTTACAATTTACAAAATGTAGTATTATTACAATCTTTGATCTCTGATAACCTGCAATGCTGGCTGCATGAATCCAGCAATTTTAAAATTCAGAAACTATTTTCTAAAACTTCAGGGCAAATAATTTACAAATAAGGTACACAAAGATTTAGACCATGCAGAAATTTCTTACATCTTCTGTTAATAATATTTTATGACTGTAACTTTATCAAATTATATACCTACTTGCCCTGTACATATATAAAATAATGCATACATGATAAAACATTAGCAAAAGAGTAGTCTTTAGACTCAATTTCTCATAAAAGTATTACTATATTAACATGTCTACAAGCAGCGTGTAACAGGGTTAAGAGACATTAAGGCAATAATACTTGAAGTTACAAAATAAACCATGTGTAATACTCTTCCCAAGTGTAGCATAAGGCAGGTAGATGGTCCCAGCCAACAACACTAAGGTAACAATCTACACTGCTGTCAGTCCCACTTTTAAAGATGGAATACTAGAATCTGGCTTTCAGTGGCACTTGCATTTTCCAGTATAATTTAAAGTGTCTTTCAGCTCCCTGAATCATGTCCATTCAGAAGGTGGGTCTCTTGGTCCTTTGGGTTTTCCACAGCGATTACCAAAACCTATAACCAAACCACCACAATAACTGGTCAGTGTTCAGAAATATTTTCACACTACTAAAACCATGTCTGTAGACATCCTTATTTTCTAGAACAAACAGATCTCCATATGGGAATTTAGAATTTAAACTAAACAAACTCTATAAATAAAAACCATCTCTTAATTTATTTTGGATAGTTCATTTAAGAACCTGAATAAATCATTGCACAACATCGCACAAAGTTCATATACTTTGCCTTAAGGAAATCCTGGAATGATGGCAAATGACCTTTTCTCACTCTTGCCAGCATCAACTACATAATTCAAGTTTTAAAATTATTTAGTAGGGGCCGGCCTGCTGGTACAGCGGTTAAGTGCTCACGTTTCACTTTGGCGGCCCAGGGTTCGCCAGTTCGGATCCCGGGTGTGGACATGGCACCACTTGGCAAGCCATGCTGTGGTAGGCATCCCACATATAAAGTAGAGGAAGATGGGGATGGATGTTAGCTCAGGGCCAGTCTTCCTCAGCAAAAAAAAAAAGCAAAAAAGGAGGATTGGCAGCAGATGTTGGCTCAGGGTGAATCTTCCTCAAAAAATAAAAAAAATTAAAAAATTATTTAGTAAACAAATTACCAATATCTGTGGCTTCTGTTGGACTTTCTGGTACTTGATCTTTCTGGTTACTGAAAGTAGATGGACGCTCTGTACAAGTCTCTGTGTGAACACCTCCTGCCAGATGATCTAAAATGCAAAAGAAAGCGGTGGTTAATCACCGTCATTGACAGCGTCCCACGTAGAATCCTCTAACGGCTGTAATGTGGGCAATGAGCTGAAAGAGCAAGTTTTCTCTCTTCGGCATGGAAATTTTAGAGGCCCAGGTAATACAGTGCAAGGGTAGTGAGCACAGGAAATCACGTCAAGTGTTCTGGAGGGCACCCAGGCGTTTGCAAGGTGGTGGAGATTCTCCTCACGCTCTTACCCTCTTCAGTAAACCGGGGGCTGGGCATGTTACATTTCCTTAACGTAGCTGGGCTCGGTGCCCGCGTCCTAAGGCAACCATTGCAACTGAAATGCCTTTATATGGAAAGCAGAGGCCAGCAAGTGCAGAGTTAATTAATGGGCTTACCATTTGCCCCTAAAAGTAATAATTCTTTTCTTTGAAAGTTTAATTTTATTAAACTTAAATTTTAGTTACTTGTTTAATTATCAATGCATAAGATTAGGAAGAAAAGAAATTGACTACAATGATTCATTCACTCTTTCACACCCTTTCTCACGTCGACTACGCCCCGTAAGGAATGTGTCTGGAAACCTGAAATACAAGTCAAATCAGAGATGGTCCTTGGTCCTTAGGTGCTCAGAGTGTAGACAGGGGTCAGTAAACTTCTGTAAAGGGCTAGAGAATAAATACTTTAAGCTTTGCAAGCCACATACAGTTTTTGTCATATATCCTTCATTGATTTTTGTTTCTTTGTTGGTTTTTTTTAAACAACTCTTTAAAAATGTAAAAATCATTTGTCCAGCTCAAAGGCAGATCAGGCCTCTGGGACACAGTTTGCCAGCCCCTGGTCTAGGAGGACAGACAGACAAGCACGTTTATTAGAGCAGCGTGACAAGTTACCTATAAAATTATGCACAGAGTGCAAGGGGGACAGAGAGGAGAGGCACGCAGATGAAACAGAGGTGGGCAAGTCTTCAGGGCTGGCTTCTTGGAGAAAAAGATGATGTAGTCTAAAGACCTCAACTTTCTCAGTGAAGTAAAGGTCATCTGAGGAAGAGTTAGAGGGACTGATGATTTCACAAGAAGGTAAAGATGTGGAAAATTCAGGAGAAATAGAAATGGTACCAACTAGAGCACTTAAGATAACCAAGCAAAGCTGAGGGCCCAACTGTGGATGAAGCCCCAGAATTGCAGGCTCCATCGGTGAGACTGAGTCATGTTCCCCAGCGGCATTCAGTGATTCCAAGGGATAAAATAAAATGGTATGGAAATAGGAGCAAGAAAGTTGAGGATAACTGTGAGTGTGCCTAGAGTGATGGAGGATGGTATCTAGATTGGATAGAAAAGGAAGAGAAACCAGAAAGGAGTTAACAGATATTAAGAAAATGAATGATCCAGGGTCCAGCAGTAGCAGCAGTAGCCATCTAATACAGCTAATAATCAGAGCACGGCTACCACCTGAGTGCCTGTCATGTGCAAGGCACAGAGCTCGACACTGTGTATGTGGACTAACTCAGTCAAATCCTCACAACAATCCTCTAGGGCATGTACTATTATCATCTCCATTTCACAGAGAAGAAACTGAGGCTCAAAAAGATTGGGTGACTTGCTCAAAGCCACATAGCAAGTAAAACGGCAAACACGGGATTCCAGTCCCGGTGGGCCTGCCTCTAAAGCTTCTGCTCTGTTCCTCAGAGTGTCGCCTCAGAAACGTACGCGGAGAGTAAGAGAGTCTATGAGATGGAGCGGAGCCCCAAGTCAGGGAGAGAGCAGGGGGTGCAGGATGGAGGGCGGGCAGAAATGGCAGCCGGGTCGAGGGAGCCACACAGGCGAGGGCGGCTCACGAGCTGCTCACACGGCTACCGAGCGCTAAGAATTCATGACAACGTGACTTTTACCATGATAGTAAAAGGAACGTAGTAGAAAAATGTTCTAACTTGGCATTATAACTCTGGGTTGAGCTACATAATCTACTGGTTATCACAAATGTAAAAGTCCTAAAAGGAAGATTTCTAAAACAACTGATTTTTAGGGACCCAATTCAATCATCTAGGTTAATTTGGGGCATTTATTCAAATCATTGTCAAATGTAGCTTCTAAGTGTTTTATAAACAACAGAAAAGAAAATACAGGAACATATTTTAAAAATTATTTCTTTCCTATCAGCCTGTAACCACTGATGGTAAATGCTGTATTTTCCAGGTCAATAATAATATCTGGTAATTAATTTGTAAGAACTAAATTGCATAATTGAGGTTCTAGAAGTTGTCCTACATTTTTTCACATACAGAAACAACCAAATAAATAGCGTACACCATGAGACATGCTGTTTTATTGAAATTAATCTATAGCAAAAACGGAACAACATCTAACTTACCAGATTTTTCACTTCCAGGGGTTATCAAGCCCTATGGGGAAGACATTTAATAGTTATTACAATACATCCTTTTATGCACAAATAATAGAAAATTTGGTCTGTTTTGAGTATATATCCCAACAAATCAAAATCTATCAAGATTCTCAGCATCAAAAGCAAAGAAAACACTGATGTTTTCAACTAGGCTTACAATTTTTACAGGTTATGGTATCTATATGGGAGTCAAAAGACCAGGGAATTCCTTTCTCCTCTGGATGGAAAGTCAAAGTGCAGGAGTGACTACGAGAAGGAACAGACACACAGCTGTGGTCTGCCAGCCCTCTACCATTCATCAAATCTGGCTATCACTGATTACAGACAAAGCTTCATTATTATAGAGGACCACTATTTTATGTGCCTATTAAAGTATATCACAGTGTTTCTTTCTTTCTTTCTATTTTTTTTTTTGAGCAAGATTAGCCCTGAACTAAACTACTACCAGTCCCCTCCTCTTTTTGCTGAGGAAGATTGGCCCTGAGCTAACATCTGTGCCCATCCTCCTCTACTTTATATGTGGGACGCCTACCACAGTACGGCGTGCCAAACGGTGCCACGTCCACACCCGGGATCCGAACTGGCAAACCCCAGGCCGCCAAGAATCGGAACATGCAAACTCAACCGCTGCACCACCGGGCCAGCCCCTATCACAGTGTTTCTTAATCAATTGTAAGATGTACCCAATTTCAGGGATATTAAAATATGGGGGAAATATGAAAAATATTAACATTGATGAAAACTGGTATTTCCCATAGGTAAAATGTTTAGCTACCAAAACACTTCCTGAATGTGAAAGAAAATCTCACGTGACCAGAAAAACCAAAGGGAAGGCCCATGTACCTGGTGTGACAGTGGAAGGCACGAACCCTCGGACAGGACCGTGACTCCGAAACAGTCACTCCTGCTCTGTTTGTACCCCCAAAAGGATTTAGAACATGGCATCATTTACAAATTTCAAAAGTAGCGTGGGGAAACAACACCCCAAAGTGATGGTCATATGACGATCCATGGTACCCTTTTAAAAAGTTTCAGATCTCACATTTTATATAGGCTTTTCATCTGAAATCTTAGAGCCAAGAAGTGCTGATCAAAACTTAGATTTTAATAGTCTTAAGGTGACAGTTATTGTAACAAACTGCAAGGTAAATCAACAAAACAAAACAGCAAAAAAATTCCAATTCCGATCCCAAAAGGACTCACTTCAGATTTTTTTTGTTCAGACTGTTCCTGGCTTTGAAGTTCGCTCCATTCAGATCTTACAGGCGTATCTGAGAAAGATGAAACCTTACAATTAAAATAACATCTTTAATTCTTGAAATTTCTTGCATTAGGGTAATAAAACAGATCCTATAGATTTTTAGAAACTATCACTTTCATAAATTTTTTAGTTTCTATTAATTCAAGAAAATCCCTTTAAGTTTCCTTCCTTAAAATTTAACGAATTCAGTCACCAGAGTTTATTATAAGCTGTGTCCCACAGATGTGACAGGCTGAGGCTTATTTATATAGTTTTATTAAGGTACAGCCAGCCCTGCCCATCTAGTGTTTAAGATTCAGCGCGCTCACCGCCTCGGCCGGGGTTCACTTCCCGGTCAGGGAGCCACACCACCCGTCTGTAGTTGTCATACTGTGGTGGCTGCGTGTTGCTGTGACGCTGAAAGCTGTGCTACTGGTTTCAGTGGGGCTTCCAGCCTAGACAGACTAGGAAGAAGCACCTGGCCACCCACTTGTGAAAAACAGGCCACGAAAACCTTGTGAACAGCAGCTGCAGCACTGTCTATACACCAGAAGGGGAGAGGAGGGCACAGACAGACCGCGCAGGGTTCCGCTCTGCCAGACACAGGACGGCGGCAAGCTGGAACTGACCTGACGTCACTAACAACAGCTACCGAAGTACACAGCTTCACCGTTTTTAACATTCTTAAAACTAGTTAAAATTAATACAATATTGGTAAAATGTGACTCAGATCAGACCAGTGAGCACCTCCACTGCACAGGAGACACTGTAAATATATTAATGCTGTTTCTTACTCTTTTCCAGAAGGGAAGGAGGAGAAATATATTATCAATGCTTTGAAATAGGATCACTCTCTCCCAGTTCTCACTGACACCCTTGTGGCCTTAAGTGTCCCTCAACGCTAACTAAGTGACGGCCACCTATGACCTAACTTAAATGTTTACTTAGCTCGACTGGCCCCGAGTGAAGCAATGAATGTCTTTTCATAAATAAGTGCTATTTTTAATGAGTAAAAGACACCAAATTGCAAACACATTTATAACTGCATTGAACTGAATTATGGTATCTAACATAAATGCAGCCATTTCAGCAATCTTAGCAAGTAAAAAATATCATTTTGAAGTATTTTTCATAGAAGAAATTAAAAACAGTCGTCAATATCAATTCAAACCTGGTTTTGAATTTAATTATGCAACTCAACAGCAACTAGATTAAGACGAGCCACACTCGTCCAGTTTCCTATTAGCGTGCGGAGCGCGGGAGAGCTGCGCTCACCTGCTAACACAAAGGACTCGGGAGTTCTTTCAGGGAGCGGGGGCGGCGACTCCTCGCTCACATCAGCATCTACAGGAAACACACAGAAGGCAGACAAATGATGAACTTGTTAACAAGCGTGAACCCACTACAAAATGAACTTGTCTAAACAAACGAAGATTTCCTGACACTCTAAAGATCACCACCACAGGTACCTCAGAGGACCAGGTTTTAAACATGCAAACAAACAAGAAATCCTTCCCACCCGACCTGTGATGAGGAAGTTGTGCAGCTCACCAAGCAAAGAACCACTCCTTGCGGCCGCAGGAAGAGACGACCCCTGGCCGGCCTCTCCTGGCCCGCAGGCCTCCCTCCCACTGTCCTGAGGCTGAGGGCGGCTTCAGCAGAGAGCCTGCGACTGCTGAGCTTGCTGGCGGTGCGTGGAGCCCACAGGGAAGCAGGGCTCACCTCACTGCAGCCAGCGTCCCCAGACTGGAATCACTGCTCCCCTCCCTGCAGGAGTTCTGCGACACCGCGCACCACCTGTCCCGCACTCTTAAATCCCGCCCACTTCTAACTTAGCGATGGACTGTGGTCATGTTTGAAACAGTATGACTAAAATAGCAGATGTGAAGTGCTACTTATTTTGCTACTAGACACAAGCTAGAACTACTAACATTTTTCGAATGTTCGTTTATTGACTGCCTGAAGTCTGAAGAGCAGTGACACATGAGATACTTCGAGAACACTGACTGAAGCCACAGAAAAGCTTCTCACCAGTAAAAACAAAATTAGCTCTTGGAAAAGAGGATGCATTAAGTAGCCCGATCAGTCAGCCTTATGGCACAGGGTGAATGCGTGTGTTAGACCTTTTGAGGTTTCACTGGAGGTGGTTAGAAAGATACAATTGCGTGTGTGGACTGGGGTAAGGGAGAATGGGGCAAAGGAAGGGAAATGTGAGGATCCTTTATTATTTTGTCTGGGCCTTGACAACTGTTCTCTTAAAAAAGTGAACAATCCTGCCATGATACTTTGCTTTTACCCCATCTCATAGGCTGTGCACGAAAAAGAGACTAAAAACCAGGTAAAGCCTTTTTGATTTTCAACAAGCATGAGTGAGGCACGATTGCTCGATACTCCTACGTCTATATGGTTGAGGACACAAGAAAACACAGCCCGCGAGAAGAGCTCTGGTCCTACTTTGTCCATCTATCACAAGCACTAGAACTCTCTCTTGCCTATGACGTTAAGCCATAAAGGACCATCTACCTTGTGCAGCAGCAACAGTCCTAGTCCTCCTGACTTCCCTCTGCCCTTCTGTCCCACAGCTCCTGGGGGAGGGAAGGGACGCAGAGCCGTGGCGCCACCGTAACTAAGTGAGCCTGTCAGGAGGGGTCCTCCCCCTTCACACTAAGCATCAAGCATCTGCAGCAACGCTCTGCCTCTTCTCTCCTGACAGCTCGCCCTCTCAGGTCTGACGTTCTACGAGCGGCCTCTGATTTTCAACTGCGTGCTTCTCCTGGGTCTCCAGATCGCCTTTCCCATACTATAAACTTCTATTGTGGAGGTTGTCCAACCAGACACTATACATTGGACACAGGCCTGTGCAAATCATACACTGTGGGGGGCCGAGTGTAGCCAAGTTTGAGAAATCTTTCAGGATTCCTGAGTCAATATTAAAGTCAGAATTCATAGCCAGGAATTTCTGTCAGGGAGTAACTTATGCAAAAGGGTGCTTTAGGCATCAAAACAAAATTATTCTGTTTAACTCCCTAACAAGTTCCAAAGCAAACAGAACCCTAATTCTTGTGCCAATGGTTCATCTACAAGGTAAATAATTAATAACATGAGAAACAGGACTGCCTGTATTACACTGCAGCACGGAACACTAGAGGAAAATCTTCAGTTAACACCACACTCTTTGAGCACAGTTAGGGCAGGGTGAAAAGAAAGCAGAAATCACCACATGTACAGCTATCTTTGCTGTGAAATACAAACAAAACGGAGAGAACAGAAGTGAGCTGGTACAGCGTGGGGTGCCTTCAACTACCCCTGCACAGTAAGCCATATTTTAAAGGAACTTTCTCTGTTATCTGGTCACGTGGCAGTAACTTTTAACGAGCATATCATATCATGCATCGCTCCTGCCCTTAAGAATTCGATTTCTAGTGATGGTTTAAAAAATATATTTCCTAGGTACAAGACCCATGCCTGATACGCTAAAAAAGCCCTAAATGAAGATTTCTTGGCTATGCATTTTCTTGTGTAGTTACAACTTGGCAGTTATTTTTCAAACTCTGAAATCTGGGGGAAAACAGATATTAACCATTTCAAATTATGGCACACTTGTAAGTAGTATTTATTGTTGGAACGACTGTCTTCTGAAGATCCTTCAAATAAAACACAGAAGAGTCAAGAACACAGAGAGTCTTGTAAACTTAAGAAGCCTGCTTAGACTCTCACCTGCTCTACCAGATACAGTCTCGAGACAAAAGCACAGCATGTGTGTAAGTTGGAGAAAATAAACGTACCACAGCATGGGTGGCACTTACTGGGTCAGAAATAAAAAAAATAAAGTTGTCTTTCAAGTTCACAGTATTATTTTGCCTGCCCATTATGAATGCCAGTCTGCAGGGACCAGTGCCGAAGTTCCCCGACGAGTACATGGCCCCTGACAATCGAGCGAGCAGTAAACAGCTGTCACGTCTACACGTTTGCTCCCAACTGTGTGGTCTGTGTAAGAAGGCAGCCATGATTATTTTTAGCAGATCAAAGAGGAGTTTGAAGGACAAAAAATGTATCTTGGGAAGTGAGTGTACGCATCATCCTGAATTGCTAAGACTGCTTAAAGAAGAGAGTCATTAATTAAATAATAGTATCAATAACTAGATATGTATAATATCCCACTCATGACTGACTGAATTAACTTCCGATATTCTGCTGAGTAGTTGCAATATTGCTCCTTCACTAAACTCAGGATTGAAAAGAGCGTTGTTTGCAAGCATTTGTGAAGAGAATTTTAAAAAAGGTATTTTGCAGGTTAAAAGAGCACAAAAAGATTAAGAAAATACATATTTGTGATAAACATGGGTGAAATTAAATGGCCAATCAAGCCATTCTACAATATTCTTGTCATTGTTACTTTAAGCAATTCTATTTCCCTAAGTTATTTCTAATTATTCAGTCAGATAAATTTTTGACCCATATAAAATACCAAAAGCTGTAATACAGAAGAAAAAGAAAACATTCTCAGTTACAACAATTGAGAAACATTTTGGAAACACGAAACCTAGTAATGCAATGTGATCAAATTGAGGTAACAATAAACAAAGTTTACTCTAAAAAAGGGATCTAAAATAATCAACTCTTGCTGTAGGTTTTAAAGTGAAGTGCGGAATAAAACATAATGAACTAATATAGCTAAAGGGCTTACAGTAGTGATGGCACACAGGAAAAAGATTTCAGTGTTAGATACTATTATTATTACCTTTTTCAGCACCTGAATGTATTGTTCCTGCTATATCATGTCTAGCAATGGACATTGGCAATACTTTCCTTGTAGAAACGCTCTCAGTACTAGTGGCAGCAGAAACGGTGGCACTTGCTGTTGAAATACTAGTTTTATTCTTGGTCGCAGCACCATCAGAGTTCCTTTCATCTGAGTCTGAGTCATCAGAGTGAAGAGGATTAGTGAAGCTGAGGGGTGCTCGGAGGGGAGGGGAGCCGCCATGATAGTCCACAAGGTCGTGGGCTTCCCCTTGTGTCGTGGGGCTGGGTGTTGAGCTCACAGTTCTCACTGTCTGACCCTGGAGATCAGAGGATTTGCCGTCAGATGCATCAGGCATGGGTGGGGTACTCTCAGGTCCATGAAACGACCACGTTGCACGTCCTTTCTCATCAAGAGGCAAGCGGTCTGGCCTCGGAGGGGTGTCTGAGTTCTTCTGTGACTCTTCTGGTGGAATAACTGGAGCTTTGTTTAACTGTGGTACGGTGCAGTTCACACAAGAATTCTGAGAAACATCATCAACTTTTAGATCTCCTGAACTCAATTCCTGTGACTTAGAGATTTTATCGATTAGACAAGGCGAAGCTGATTTAATTTTAATTGCATGTCCCCTATTCAAGAGTGTGTTCCCATCAAAACTTTTTGGTCCCTCTTGGAGAGGGACCTTTTTAATCTCAAAACTTAAATTTCGCTCCAATTTTTTATCTATCTGTTCAATAGTTGATTCATTTTTTCCTGGAAGTTCTGTTGATTTATTATAGTTTCTGTTGAGGTCTGTTGAATGTTGTTCTGATGAAACCATGTGCAACACTGGCTTTGGATGGTATCTGTCATTATCCTGCCACACAGTAGTGACTGTTGGAAAAGCTGACGGGGGGGAAGGCGTCAAGATGGGTGGCACCGGGTGAGGTTCCGGCGGCTGCAGTATTTCTTCCTTTGCGTCCCCTTCTACAAGGCAACTGCAAACCAGACATTAAGAAAAGGGTATTGTAAGAATGTTCGTCCTTTTTAGAAATAAGTTGATAGGTAACAAGTATGGAGCTAAGGCTACTATATTAAAAGTCAGTACTGTCTGTGATTGTAAATAAAAAATTATAATTTGTCAAACTAAGAAAGTTTAACGTTAAACAAGGTAATACATGTACACTGTTATGATAGAAGAATTTTAATGGAACACGGTAGTCCCCTTCCACAGCTCTCCAGCTACCCAAAGACATCAAATTTCAACTTTTTTTTAATAGGTGCTTCTAAGATTTACCTCCATATTTCAAAATATTTCAAAATGCATAAACTGTTATTTCGTGATCCTTCTATTTCACACATTCTCTACTGTCTTCCTACAATGTGTCTTCTCCATCTTCTCAGTATGGTCATCTTGTAATTTTCAGTTAGTTCAATCTTACAACTAGAGAGTATTCATACCCATCACTACGATTTCATGTCTTTTCTTCAACAACTTCTTGTTCCCAATCATCTACTTAGGGTTCCGACAACCCCTTCTACACGTATGTCAAACATTAAATGGTATTTTGTTTCAATGCTTTGACTTTTTGTATTTAATTTAATTACCTGAAGCTTACTTTGGTGTTTGGTGTGATATAAGATCCTAAATATATTTTTCCCCAAGTGGTTAGTAATATTACAATATGACGTAATAAATAACCCTTTCCCCTCCCTATTTAATATAAATCAAATCGTTTAGCAACAGGATCTATTCCCTGGCTCTTTACTCAACTCCATCAAATGGTGTATCCCACTAGCAGACTATTTTCAATATTACAGTTTTACAATTTTTAGAAGAGTTGGTCCCTGCTCATCACTGTTTTCATCCAAAGTTTTCTTTGGTATTTTTGCCTCTTTATTTATTCAAATGAACTTTAACATTATACTGTTTAGAAAAGATTCCTTTGGTATTTTGATGAGAACTGTACCAATCTGAAAAGAAGTGATATTTTAAATATCGCTGAGAAAAGCTAAATTACATTTAACTTTTCCAAACAAGAACACAACTGTTCTCATTAACACAAATGAACACATTTCTCCTTACGGTTTTACTTTCTACTTAAGCTTATTTGCAGGTATTTTAATCTTTTCTTCTTTTATTTGGCTGATCTAAAGGACCATTTTCTACTTTTATTGCTCCTCTCTTTCTTATAAATTAACAATTTTAAGGCAACATAGCTTCAAATGCCTCCATCTGAACAGACCTCAACTCCCTGTTGTACCCTGCACATCCTGTCACCTGCCCAGGACAGTCCAAGAGCCACAGACGTCTGAGTGACCAGTGCACTCTCCCAGGCAGCCCTTAGAGGAAGGAGATATTCGTGCACTTCTGCCAGATACCAAACTCTCCTTCAAGGCTTCTAAAATGCCACTTTTCCCTGGTTTTCCTTTATCCCTTGGTTGTTCTTTTCTTCTTTTACAGCTTTCTTTTAGTCTGCTCTTCAGGAATTTTCCCTCGCTCTTCACAAGGGTTCTCTCCTTGGTACTTTGTTATACTATTCCCAGAATCTGAAAGATTTTATTGAGCCCCAAGTCTTCTTTAGCAGCTATATAGCAAACTGTCAATAAATGTTTACCTCCAGCCTAGACATCAAAATGTCTACAAAAGAACCACAGTCTGTCTCCCTCCAAATCCTATTCCTACTTAAAACTGTTTGAATTGAGAGGCATTAGAAGAAAGCATCAAGTATATTGTCACTGTCTCTCAAACATTAAAAAGAGTAAGAAAAATTTACTAAGGCATACACCCTTTTGTGTCTCTGTAGTATATGTTGACAGTTTACAGAACTAGCTAACAAGGTACACTGCCAGAGTGTGGGTGCTGGTGAAAAAAATACTGAAAACTGGGGGGCCAGCCCCGTGGCTGAGTGGTTAAGATCGCAGGCTTTGCTTCAACGGCCCAGGGTTTCACGAGTTGAGATCCTGGGCACGGACATGGCACCGCTCATCAGGCCATGCTGAGGCGGCGTCCCACATGCCGCAACTAGAAGGACCCACAACTAAAAATACACCACTATGTACTGGGGGGGCTTTGGGGAGAAAGAGGAAAAATAAAATCTTTAAAATAAAATACTGAAAACTGTATTAGTTTAACAAAATATGTATTGAATATAGGAAATTAAATCTGCTATTCAAAATCTCTAATATGATTTCTTTAAATATTTAAAAACTGGAATCATATGACTGATTAAATCTAATACAACAAACACGAACCTTCCTCTCTAGGTCTTTCTCCAACAACATGTCCTCTAAACCACCAATTAACTCATCTCGAGCCAGAAGTCACACAGTGTTCTTCGTGGAACACAATGGAACCCTGCCATTTGACTCTACTGCATAAACACGAAAAAAGACGACCGGAGCATATAATATAAAACCACACACATATCCCCAAATAAAATCCTGTCTTAAGCTGAATGAACATTTTTCTGTTAATACTCATTTGCTACTTCTATGTTATCTGTCTATTAAAGAATAACACAAGCCAAACTTTTGAAAAGGTAAATGAGACTTAAAATTCAGAAACTTCTATTCACTTGTTTCCTTCAAAATTAGGAAGTGGCTACCACTATTTGCTTTTGTTGTTGGAGGCAGATGCCCACATAAATCATAAACATCTGTGTACACTTTGAGAACCTCTCTATTGGCTCAATCTCAAAAACCAAATTAAAAGATATTAGGGTAGCAAAAATGTTTCTTAATTTGCCTTAAGGCCAGTACAATTTCTTTTAGAACTCTACAGAACTCACATGTGGGACAAAGAAGTTTGAAAACTCACAGTCTACAGGTTTTAACTGGCTACCTTCCACAGGAGGCTGAAATTCCTATTCGGTAGAGACCAATGTGGAATCACACAGGCAAGAACTACTGGGAAGTTCTGTGAGTGCACAGTCACCGTCCTGAGCAGAGACATGCTGAGACCCAAACCCCTGTGTCACTACAGTCTTCCTGCTCTTCCTCAGAGAAGGATGCAAAGGCATTCCAGAGACACAACGACTTCCACGTCTTGCCTTAGTCATTGAGGAAAGCTGTAGGTTTTTCCTTTGTGAAGAGGGACGACCCTGTTACGGTGCAATGACTCAATGCCAAGACCCAACCCTAGTCACCGCACCCAACTTTCGTCAACTTCCATAAAACTTCTAAGGGGAAAGAACTGGTGCGTCCTACATAAAGGAAGTTCCACTTTATACAGGTAGATCTATGCTTGAAACAAGACACTGTACGAGTCATTCTAATAGTTTTATTACAGATCTTCTACTGTGCCCCATTCTAAAAGCAATTCAGCAACTCTACACTGTAATGGGAAAACCAACATTTAATGAAAACCTAACGCGCTAGGTCCCATATGTAGCATTTTCACACACTTTATATCATTTAATCCTTAATACTTCAACAACAACAACAAAAAAACTCCCAAGGATCAAACAAGTGACTTATAACTTCAAAACTAGTAAGTGGCTGAAAAGGATTTGAAACTAAACCTTTCTGACTCTCTTTACATTCTTTCCACACTACCACATAACTGACCTAGCGGCAACCCTGAAAGACGAGGGAGGGAACAAAGGGGACAGGAATATATGTTGATTGCAACTATTATAAATGAGCTCAGCAAGAAAGTAAGAAAATCTAGGGAGAAATAAATTTACCTTTGCCAGTAATGTTATTACACATCTTCACACAATTTTTGGTAATCATACTACTTGTTCTGAAATCTTTAGAGTGTCCTCTTTTCAAAGAGAGTGCGACATGTAATACCTGCGAGTCCTTGGCGGCTTCGGAGGAGGGGAATCCTGCTTGTCAGGGTCTATGGAGCTGACCAGATTTTCAGTGTTAATTTCATTCTGCCATGAAAAAAAAAAGCTTTATTAAAGTTAGGGGAAAGTAATTTTCCTTCCTCACGTTTCAAATAAATTGTTTCTGGGTTTTTGAATTTTTAAAACAATTTTGCCAAATAACAAAATGGATCTTATACTCCCTATACTTTAGCCAGAAGGACCAAACTTCAATGAAAGAGATTAACATCATAAAACAGTCCATCTCCAGTTACCCAAAAATCAATTGTGTAGAGCAGCATTTCGACATATTTCAAATGCTACAGTAAAGAAACAGATTTCCCAAGAAAATTAAGGGCAAAGAAGACAGGTTTTTTCAGACATCACTCCCACTGGAAACTTAACATGTGCAGAGAATAAAAAAGGCAACAAAATGAGACTTATATCCTTCACCTTTCCCAACCTTTTCTGGGACTCCCACTGCTACCTAGAACTTTTAAACTGGTCCCAGAAGTCATTTTAAGCATTTTTGCCCCTTCTTCCTCTGTCGCCATGGAGCACCCTACTCCATGATGAATACAGACCCCATGTCACTACCCAACCAAAGGGACACGGAACAGGCAGAGAGAGCCCATCCATACAGGGAGGGCCTCAGCTTCTGCTGGTTACAAGGACCAGGGATGTCACTAACATGATGCTCCCGAGACAATATGGCTACAAGGATCTCGGGTTGTGCTCAGGACTGTGGATAGAGGCGCTGTGAAATTACTACATGAAACGTTGCCTTGAACTAGTCCCAGGCTCAGGAAGCACCTCATTTTATCCAGCCAGGCTGTACTAATTCTGGGCCAGAGGACAAGCAGGATTTTCACCCTTGCCTATGTCTCAGATAATTTTGGGGGAAAAGCCATCTTTGTATATACTCTGATCAATTTAGGAACTCTGAAACTGTAGTTGCCTATTTTATTAAAAAAATCAAAAGGCACTTCCACCATGTCACTCAAGGCAGCTTCTTTGTCTTTCTGATTCTCACCAGTGTCCTTTTTTACTAAGGACTCCCAACTAAAGAAAACAGAGACCTCAACTTGCCAGCAGTTTTCAGTGTGCCCTGTCTCCTGCTCTTACACATAATCAGATGTATGAGAAGAGTTTTCTGCATCTTACTATGCATCTGCCTCTGACCAGAACCACACTCACATCACGAGACAGGAAGCTTTCACCCAGAATTAAAGCCACCGACTGTGACGGACATCTGCTGCAGGGCTATCTGCCAGAGGGAGGGTGGCCACATAATTTCTGTCCCATCAGGGCTCTCTGAGAGGGAAAGGGGCAGCACTGTTAGTTACTGCGCCTGGACAACAAGTATGAGCTGGTGCTGCCTCAAGTGAATCAGGACTTTGGGTCACCACACTTTCACATTACCTCAGACATCACCAGAATTTAGAGACTGTTTGAATCATAAAGATCCCTCTGATGCAATAAGGATTCATTTGCTTATTATTTCTATTAATTACAAAATCATACTCTTATAGTAACACTCATTAATACACTTTTGTACCAAAATCTGCAAATATTCACATTAAGTAGGTTAAAGATTACGGGTGAACCATATCAAACCGCTTCTACTGGACTGTTTCTATCCTACAAAAACACAGCACTTTTTTACAGTACAACATAAACAGCCTCATGTCACGTCAAGTCAGGTGCTGATGCCAAGTAAGTATAATATCAAACTCACACACACACGCGCGCAAACAGCTTAGGTTTTGAGAGCATTTTGGATCTGGGGATGGCAGGCGAGGCACTGCGGATCTCTACGGGAAATGCGCTGAAGAGTAAGCACAGGAGAAGGTACAAAAATGTGAAGAACACAGTATTTTACTTCAAGACGTGTATAGCCTGGTAACATCACCAAACAAAAAAGGAAAAGGGTAATAATAAAACCATAAAGTGGTAAAATCAAGCTATGAAATCATAAAGCTATGAAATCAAAGAAAGAAGATGTTATTAGTAAGGATCTTAAGAACAAAGTTGAGAAATATTAAGAAGTTGAGAATACTAAGGTAGCATGTAGAATGGAATTAAGGGGCAGGTAAGATTTTGACAAAAAAACAAAACAAAACAGAAAACCCTGAAGGATGAAGGGGATACCGGGTGGGAAGGGGCCAAGAAGGCAAGCAAGGGCACCTGCAGGCAGATGACCATATGTGACAAAGGAGAGAAGGTGTCATGAAGGGTTCCGCGTCCTGGGTGGATGAGAGAACGGTGGAGCCGTGAACAGAAAGGGCAAAAGGGCAGGAGGAACTTCTGCAGGAGGTAGGCTTTTTGAGCACAATGAATTGCATCTGATGAAAGGAATCAAGGTCGCAAAGCAGAAACGCAGCCCGGAGAGCCACTGCCTGCGCAGCACAAACAGAGCCTCCTGCTCACTGGGCTTCAGGAGAGAACAGCGCTCCTCTTGGATGCCCAGTTTGTACCTACAACGTTTGCCCTCCTCTTCCATCTTCTGACCCTCCTGTGTTAACTACAGCTTTGGTCCCCACATTTGTCCCAACGTATACAGCTCTCCTTAGTTGCTTTTATTACCAGCTGAAACAATCACCAACTTTTGAAGTTGAAAGAAATTTTAGAAATTAAATAATCCACTGGAGATTAGGTTCTAGTGTATTCTCATTTCAAGCAGAGCTTATTAAAGTTATTATTTTTTTTACCATTTGACCATCTTCACCCATTTTGCTAGTTATTTTGCGTATTAATATTTTCCACATAACAGCTATATCAAAGGCCACAAAAGGAAAAAAATCAGAACCTAAACTGTCAAATACTTAAGGACATATTATCAGTTGCAGAACAAAATAAATATTAAAATAAGGCACTTTAAAAATAAAGAACTTTAGGGGCTGGCCCCGTGGCCGAGTGGTTAAGTTCGCGTGCTCCGCTGCAGGCGGCCCAGTGTTTCGTTGGTTCGAATCCTGGGCGCGGACATGGCACTGCTCATCGGACCACGCTGAGGCAGCGTCCCACATACCACAACTAGAAGAACCCACAACGAAGAATATACAACTATGTACCAGGGGGCTTTGGGGAGAAAAAGGAAATAACAAAATCTTTAAAAAAAAATAAATAAATAAAGAACATTATATTTGAGGAAAAGATATTCAGAATTCACTATGACATCTAAAATGTAAAACACAAACTACAGAAGGACCCTAATATAAACTACTGCGGCTGTTAATCACCCTAGAATTGAAAATTCTGGTGTTGATAACGGCAGTGGTGCCTTTTACATGAGATAGAAAGGCATGCGTGCACACCCTACCGACGTTTGCTTACTGAGGGGTTCTAAATCCCAGGTCAATATACCACTGGATTCCAGAAGAAATTTCCTCCTTACTTCTTACTCTAGGAAGTCATTTTAGCTGTGGATACCTCTATCAAACATCATTTATTACAGTCTTACATTGCTGATCAGCATTTCAAACTAAAATTCCTACAAAAATAATTTTGATATAACACAGAGTTTGTTTTAGGAGCTTTTTCAAAAAACTTTACCTCTAAATTAAGTTATCAGAGAAATAATAAACGGAGATTTATGCTTGTTCCTCACAGTATACGTTCAGAAAGGTAAGTAACTTACTTCAAATCACTTGACTCAACCACACAGTTCTAAGGTCATTTCCCCCAATTTTTCAGATTCCACTTTTTCTCTAACTGGGATTTATGGTCGCCAACCATAAATAAACATGCTATAAAAAGTCACCTACATTTAAAGGTACCTAGAAAAGAAGATTTCTTAAGAGGAAAGTATTAAAAAATTTTCTAGAATGATAAGCTATCTTTTCTTCTATTCAACTGTCCTTCCACTTTTCTATCCATTCATGCATTGAATTACATAGTTATATATTTGAAAGTTCCTAAGAGAGTAAATCATCACAAGAAAAAACAACTTCTAACTATGTGTGGTAATGGACGGTGATTAGACTTACTTGATCATCATACAAGACACACAAATATTGAAGCCCTATATTGTACACATGAAACTAATATAATGCTATGCACCAATTGTATCTCAATAAAAAATTAATTAAAAATAATTTTCTATACATTTAAAAAATGTAAAGGTTAGAATATTTTTCACTTCTATATACTAAGGAAATGGTAATCTAAAACATCTTCATTTCTGAAGTAGAAAAACCTTAACTTTGAAACTAATCTTGCATTTATGGAAAAAAACGGAAATACTTTTCAATTAAGTTTAAAGAAAAATGTACAGCCTATTCAGCTTTTTGAAATATTAAATGAATCTGAATTTAGATAAAATTTCACGTAATATATAAATATGCTGTCCCATATTATAAAATATTTGGCTACATTCAGCACAGGTTATTACAGGCTTTAAGTAAACTAAAGGGAAGGAGAGAAGGTGATGTGTGGGGCCTGGTTGCACAATGATGCCTATGTTAACAAACGAAATAAGAACGAGGTCACATACACAAATCTTACAAATCTGCAACTGTCACTTAGGTAAAACTCATGGATCAGTATTAGATTATCTTAACACATTGAGATTGGCATTTGGCAATGAATCTCTCATTTATAAAACCAAGAAATTTCAAACAATAGTCTGAGAAACTGCCAAAATCATGTAAAGGGGGAAAAGGAAAAGAAAGTTTATAAATTTTGCAGCTCATTTCCTCATTTTACTTTAGTTATTGGGGATAAGTTGATTTATCATGTGATAGCTGTCTTGGGTTCAGTGATAAGCATGCAAAGAAGCTCTACCAAAAAAACAGTCCCAAACGTTCAAGGGCAAGGTTATTATATAGACACAGGAAACAGAACTACTTAGAAAGCACAAGCAGAAATGAGAACACCAAGAATACAGTATTTTTGTCAGGTCAAAAGTTTGAATATCCAATAAGATCTTTTAAGGCTAAAACGACATTGAACTAAAACATGCCCAAAAGGGACTTAAATGTGGGTTTATAATTCTACTTAACTATTTAAAAGCACGTACATGGTAAAGTTCGTACGCTGTGCTTCACAGCCCAGGGTTTCGCTGGTTCAGATCCTGGGTGTGGACCTAGCACCACTCATCAAGCCATGCTGAGGCCATGTCCCACAGGTTACAACTAGAAGGACCCACAACTAAAATATACAACTATGTACTGGGGGAGCTTTAGGGAGAAGAAAAAATAAAATCTAAAAAAGAAATTTTTTCCCCCAAGGAAGATTAGCCCTGAGATAACGTCTGCTGCCCATCCTCCTCTTTTTGCTGAGGAAGCCTGGCCCTGAACTCACACCTGTGCCCATCTTCCTCTACTTTATAGGTGGGATGCCAGCACAGCATGGCTTGACAAGCGGTGCCATGTTTGCACCCGGGATCCAAACTGGCGAACCCCAGGCCACCAAGACAGAATGTGTGCACTTAACTGCTGCGCCACCAGGCTCCCCACCATGAAATTTTTTTTTAAATAAAAAAAATGAAAAGCATGTACAAAATAATTACAAAACTTTGTATCATCGTGACCAAGAACAAAATAAAATTCATGTAGAATCAACTTACAATTACTTAAGGTGGGGTGGATGCGAAGAAGAAAGAGAACAAGGCAGTTAATTTTTTAAAAAGTAATTTATACTTGAAACAATAATGAATTATGTGATTTTTGAACTAAGATCTACCCTCCTAATTATATTTTATTTAGAATACTATGTAACTTGTCCTGGAGTCATTAAACATCCATCATAATAGATTCAAACAGGAAGAAGGAAAGGAGTTAATTAAATCATGGGTAAATAAAAATAACTGCCATGAATATTCTCATGTTAGATAAAACACAAGAAGACAAATAAAAAACTAAATATTACATCATGTTAAAAAGTAAAAATTTTCTGGGGCCGGCCCCGTGGCTGAGTGGTTAAGTTTGCGCACTCTGC
>NC_060274.1:29061647-29080337 GCF_021613505.1 Equus quagga
GGGGAGATAAGCAGAAAAAAAAAAAAAAGATTGGCAACAGTTGTTAGCTCAGGTGCCAATCTTTAAAAAAAAAAAAAAGTAAAAATTTTCTAAAATTAATAGGCCAAGAACACCTACCACTCCATCAGCCATTTTTTGGGTTCCATGAATTTCATACAGCTGTAGCTGTTTCTCAAACAGTTGGGCAATAGCTCTGTGAACAAGTTCATACTGCTCCTATGAGGGAGACAAAAGGATAAACAAGGGAAAAGACATTAAAAAAACAAGAAGGCATTTATGAAAAAATAGTTTATAAAGTGAAACAAAAAACTTTACCTTAGTCTGTACTGCAGAATGTCTTTGTGTTCTCATTTCTTGTATTAAATTAAATACATTAAATTCCTCTGGTATTTTCTAAAACAAAGAATTCAACACATGAATTCTGGAGTTGCTCAGAGAGACAGTTAAGACGGTCTTCCAGTTTTCATAGAGACCCTGTATACACACCAGGTAACTGGAAACATTTACTGAGGACCACCTGCCATGACCAGACACTGTGGAAGCACCGTTAACCTTGAGCCTCAGCAGTCAGGTTAGTGAGCCAGATACGTGAACAAATAAATGTCCAGCCCAGGCACGACTACACTGCAGTGGAAATAAGGATGCTGTGACTAACTCTGACTGGTGGCTGGAGTGAAAATGAAGGAAATACACACAGGCAGATTCAATGTATAATCCATTCGGGGAACTCAGAAGCTTGACGTCGATAAAGCCAAGGCTGAAAGGAGGAGAGGTGTTCAGGGGAGGAGAGACGGTGAGGCTCCTTGGGGTCAGACTGTAAAGCTAATAGTCTGAACCCATTTCACAGGGCAGTGTTCCCTGCGCTGGCAGTATACAGACCAGCTGAAGAGCCGGGTAAAAATACAGATCCCTCAGCCACCACTCTGGAGACTGAATGTGAAACATTCTAGACAATTCTTTTGTACATTTGGAATTATAACTCTGCAACAGGCAACCCTGACATGAGCAGATTTGCTATTCAGGCAACTGTTGTAGCAGGGAAGATGACAGTCTAGAAAGGGGAGTGAGCGGTGGAGGTTTACTGAAGCAGTCTGAAAAAGGCAAGGCAGAAACAGATTTGAGGCACATTTACGAGGCAGAACTGTAACAACTTGGTGATCAACAAGAATATTATGGAGCAATAAAGAAGACAGTAGAGGTTTACTGTGTGGGAGTCTTTATATACATCAAAAGAGTTTTACATCACGTCCTAACCTAAGATTGTATTTATGCTAAGCCAAACTCAATCAAATGGGGACTATGTTCAAAATACACAACTTTTGAAATGATCAGTGTTTATTTGATTTGCTGGCATTCATCTAAATGCCTCTTCCCATCCCAATTTTAATCTTTTACTTTTACGTTGCAGTGTGATAGAAAACTAGTTAAATTTTATTCACTTAAAATTTATGTTTGGGGATGGCCCAGTGGCACAGCAGTTAAGTTCACACGCTCCACTTTGGCAGCCCGGGGTTTGCCAGTTTGGACCCTGGGTGCGGCCCTACACAAAGCCTGTCAAGCCATGCTGTGGCAGGCGTCCCACATATAAAGGAGAGGAAAATGGGCACAGATGTTAGCTCAGGGCCAGGCTTCCTCAGCAAAAAGAGGAAGATTGGAGGCAGATGTTAGCTCAGGGCTAATCTTCCTCAAAAAAAAAAAAAGAAAAGAAAAGAAAATGAAAAAAGGAAATGCATAAAAAACATTTTTTGTTTGAGTGTTAGATGATTATAGTTTTTGAGGAATACAAAAATAAAACTTAACCCCAGAGGGCTTTTTAAGAAACTATTTAAAATTTAAATATTCCTTAGCAAAAGTGGAAAACAGAAAGAAGGCAGGGAAAAAAAGAGAGAAAGAATAGAGGGAGGAAAGAAGGAAAAGAAAAAAACTAAATATTTTATTAATCCTATTTTATACTAGATTGATATACTCACAGAAACTATTATGCTATGAAAAATTAAAAGCTTCTCTTTAATATACAGAAAATGAGCATATTACAGACTTGTATTTTTCAAATCTATAATGAGGGCTGTGTCCTACTTATCTCTATATCCTCCACAGTAACAAACACAATTTCTGAAAATAGTAGTGGTAGTAACAACAGCAACAGCAACAGTAGCAACTAACACTGCAGGAGCACTTCCCGCGCCACCAGCTCCAGAGAGCCTTGCACAGGCTAACTGATTTAATTCCTGTGTTTCTAAGAGTAGCACCCCATTTTCAGATTTCGAGGAAACTGAGATATAATGAGATTAAGTAATCTGACTAAGATCTCACAGCTAGTGAAGGACACAGACAGAATTTTAATCTGGGTAATCTGGCTCCAGTGTCAGCATTCTTAACCACAGTACGATGTTTCCAGTTAGGGATAAATATTGACTAAACTGATTATAATTATAACTAGAATAAATATAAAAGGCAGTGAGATTCTATATTAGGAAAAGTCAGTGCAGAGTTTACCTCCCTCGTAGGTATTAATTCATGTGAACAAATAGTGATGTGTTTACCTTGCTGCCCATTATCTCAAGGTGACACGTATCATTTATATCTTTCACTACCTTTATTTCTCAGACAACAAAGCTATTTCTCAAAAGGTAACATGTAAAACAAAACATACGCTGTAATTTACTGCAATTAATCATTACATTTGAAAATCATAACAGATAAACTGGACATAAGGCTAATAAAAATTCTTACCCCAGCTTTTAGTAAATTCCACGTATAATCTATGGCACAAATGGCACCTGTTCTTCCACAGCCTGCACTATGGACATAAAGTTTGAAAAAACAATTTGATTTTTGTGGTAAAAGAACTATGAAATAAATGTGGATGGACATAATATTCAGAAGCAAAAAAAATCATTTAAGAAATTTCACGAAATTCTACTTATTTAGTAAACAAACTACAACTTAAAGTGTGTGCATGGTAAACAGCCCTAACATTAGTATTTAATTTTTATTTAATTCAAGGAACTTCGAAGAGTAAGTGACTTATAGAATACCCTGGAACCTTTACTTTGCCATTTATCTCAGAAAACCTTGTCTATCTAATAAAACATCTTGCAGAGATCAATTTACTCTATGTTCAAGGTGGCTCTGGTGCTCCAGAGCAGAGGAGGTAAGAGCCCACCACGTCAACGGGAAACAGGTACAGGAAGGACAAAGCAGCTACGAGCCCGAGAACCTGGCTTGAACACGAGCAGTGATTCCCCGAAACAACAGACCACTGATGGGCTCTCACCCCCTCAAGAACTAATAGAACCTGGAGAACATAAAGTAAAATACCACAGGTTTTCTATTTTAAAACACGACACAAAAATACTTTAGAGCAACTGACTGTCAACTAGAGGGAGGCATATGCACCTCAGGATTGAGAATCACTGTGAGTAATTAAAGATGTTACTGACATCACCAGAATAATTGATCATTAGGAAAAAAGTTGGGCAGCATTTTAATGCACATTTTGAAACTTTTAGAAGTATGAGTAGTTTGTTAAACATGTAATCTAAGAATTCCTGATAAGGTAGATTAGAAATAACAGTACAATTTTTAAAAAGCTCTTAATAAACATCAACCATATTAATTTTTAACCAATGATATATTTGTCAATTCCACACATCAAAACATTTCTAGAATTTTAGAGTTAAGAGATACTGGGCTAAATGATACATATTTAAACTGATGGTTAAAAGTGTGATATTACAACGACATAGACAACCAGACCAATGAAACATAACAGAAAGTTCAGAAACAGATCTGAGTACACGTAAGTATTTATTACTACTGGTGGAGTCTCCAATCAAAGGAGAAAGACTAAACCACTCGATAAATGGTACAAGGAAAGTCAGCTAATAATGAACAGCAAAAACTGGATTCTCGTCTCATAATTTAATCATTAAAAAATTCCAGATGGATTAAAAATATAATGTTAAAAAAAAAACCCCTATAAAAGTGCTAAAATATACAGGCAAAACTTTATGCACTACTGTGTTAGGGAAGGACTTTCTAAGCATATCTCAGCGGAGAGAAATCATAAATGTAGGGGGCCGGCCCCATGGCCGAGTGGTTAAGTTCGCACGCTCCGCTTCGGCGGCCCAGGGTTTTGCCAGTTCGGATCCTGGTCGAGGACATGGCGCCGAACATCAGGCCACGCTGAGGCAGCCTCCTACATACCACAACTAGAAGGACCCACAACTAAAAATACACAACTATGTACCAGGGGGCTTTGGGGAGAAAAAGGAAAAATAAAATCTTTAAAAAACAAAACAACATAAATGTAGAGATTCACATCTCTAACTACGTAACAATTTACAACTTACGTATGGCAAAACACAAGCAGAATAAAAACCCTGAAAAACCATGGTACTTACAACATGACTAGAAGTTAACATCCTCAATATATAAAGAGGTACAAAGAACTTATATCATTATTAGGAGATGAAATGTCTGCTATTAAAATAACTGACAAAGTATAAAACCAGCAATTCACAAAGGAACATAAATGACCGAGAGAAAAAAGCCTGCCTGTCACACAGGCATTAAAACCAACAAAAAGATAACACTATTGGGAAGAGTGGGGAGAAACGGGCACTCCCACAAACTGGCAGGGGTGGGAATAATTATAATTAGCATCAACTTTATGGATAACAAATTTCAAAATAGGTATAAGAGCATGAAAACGTTCATGTCCTTTGACTTAGAAATCCCACTTTTAGACATCTATCCTCATGGAATACTACACATGTGCTCAAAGATTTCGCCATAGGACTGGCCACTGGACATTTAAACTGCTGTTTAAAATAGCCAAAAAAGGATCAAGGGAAAGGGCAATAAATTAAATGCCAAGGAATGGAGGCTAAATATAAAAGCATAGTGCAGTCATGATGTATTACAGAAGAATATTTATATGATTTAGAAAGATGTACATGACATATTAAATGGGGAAACATTCTTAAAAAATACTATACACACACTAAAAGAACATATACGAAAGCTTTAACAACTATACACACACTAAAAGAACATATACGAAAGCTTTAACAACTATACACACACTAAAAGAACATATACGAAAGCTTTAACAACTATACACACACGAAAAGAACAGATACGAAAGCTTTAACAACGGTCATCTCTAGTGGAATTCTGAGTGATTTCCATGCTATGTGTTTTCTAAGTCACTACAGTTAACATACTGTTTTGGTCGTTTAAAAATATTAAATGGTCAGTTTATTTTTTTAAAGGAAAACTTTCCTATCAAAGTGGATTTATGAACTATATACACAGACTGGACAACATTAATAGAACAGGAAAAATTTCAACTTGTAAAGAAGTCAAGTCAAAGCAATTTCTTTGTCTTTTAATTCTACAATTAAATAGTTTTTCCCTTTTAACCAGTCAACTACTTAATTAAAAGGTCAACTAACCACTGAATTACCTATAGAAAAATATTTTTTAATTAACTAAGTGGTTAACTGACCCCTACATCTCCAACAGTGAGCCACCCTTCTGGCCCATAATAAAAAGCAGCCCCTCCACTTCAATAACACAGGCATTAGAATCAGACCAAGCGCAAGAGAAAAACTGTCTTTGGTGCCCCACCTACACTAAAAAGAAATCTTGTTAACTATTTAATTAACCAGCAAATCTGAGTCTGAGAAATTTCATCTACGTTTTATGATAAATGTGAAGGCAGATATGAGTCACTTAAAGAGACAAATTGACAGCAGTTTTATGAATGAAGTATTATGACTTTAAGCCTCTTAGAAAAATCTAATGTAAATTAAAAATGAAGAGAAGAAAAACTGCCTTAGGATTCAGGTAGCCTTTATTATTTGGAAACCTATATAATGATCTATCTAATGAAATTCCAAAAATCAGGTTTTAAAATATCATACATCACCCATATTATGTCACCTATATTCCAAAC
Organism: Equus quagga; assembly: GCF_021613505.1. NCBI lineage: Eukaryota > Metazoa > Chordata > Mammalia > Perissodactyla > Equidae > Equus > Equus quagga. The sequence goes on from NC_060274.1 coordinate 29,067,613, forward strand.
TTTTCCAATATTTGGGAAATTCTTTTGTACCTGCAATGAATGCAAATAGGCACATCTTCATGTTCCTGGTATCTCCTCATCAAGCTTATCATGTCCAGGATAGAATCAAATGATGAGGGGACATCATGGTCTGGCCAGTTCACGTAATGAAACTGATACAGCCTACGGGATTCCTTCAAGAACAGATATTCAACAATTATGAAAATACATATGCAAATTTTTGAAGCATACAGAAAAGCTACACATCTCATTTCACTGCCATTTCACATATTTATGTGGTATTTACCACTGCCTTAAAAAAAAACAAACCCAAATAAATGGCAGCCTATCTTTATTGACTATCACACACCAAGCACTGATCTAAGGGCTTCACATAACACAAGTTGTTTAATCCACATGTAACGCCGTGAGGAAGGTACCGTTAATTCTATCCTCATCTCATAGGTAAGGAAATTCAGACAGAAAGATTAAATAACTTGCCTAATGTTTCGCAGCAAGCGACAAATGTGGGATCTGAACCCAGCAGTCTTACCTCCACAGCGTGCACCACTCCACCACGCTCTACATACTATGTAATTAATCTACAGTGTTAAATGTACGAACAGTATCATAAGCACTGTATTAGAAGACTAACAGAATATTTAAATTGAAAAAGAAAATTAGAAATAGACTTGTCCAACCCCAAACCCACCTGTCTTCTTAGATGAGGGGTTCTCGAAGTACGGTGTGGGCCCCTCCCACGTCCCCAGACCCTTTCAAGGGGTCTGGGAGTTTAACCTATTTGCACAGCAATACTAAGGTGCTATTTGCCTCTTTCACTCTCATTCTCTCCTGAGTGTACAGCAGGGTCTTCCCGAGGCTACAGGACTTAGCATGGTGTCATCACTTCAACAGCTAATGGAATGTGTATCCTTGTGTATTCCTTGTGTATTTATGTTTTTTAAAAAACTCTCAGTTTTAATTGCAAATATAGCAAATACTGAACGATATAACTCAGATAAACAAAAGTTCTTTGGAATCTTTGATAACTTTTAAGACTTTTGAGTCCTGATATCAAATGTTTTGAAAATGGCTATTCCAGGTGTTTAACAGAAAAAGCACCTCTTGGAGTCCTGACAAACTGTACCCAAATTCTACTTCCTGCCTTTTCCTGAGTAACTTTAGGTTAGCTACTTAACTTCTCAAAGACTCTGTATCTTCATCTATGTGCAACATGGATAAGAGTATCTACACTATCAAGTTAGGAAGATTGAGATGCCTGATACGATACTGAAATTCAATAAGGTACCTATCATTACCACTATAGATTGAAAAATAGCAACCAAAGGATAATAAATGACTCAACTAAAGGGACGCGATTAGTCTAGCCAAGCCAACGCAGAGTAAGAGTGCTGGAACCACATCTGCTTGTTCCAGGGAGGCAGGAGTTCTCAGCATGTTTACAAACGCACTGGTTGGGGAAGAAGGACTCACTTCATGGCCAAGCTGAATTCCTTATAGTAGTTTAAAAATTAAGGGACTAAAATTAGAGAAACTGGGAAATAAGTTGACAGGCATTCTTTAATGTCCATCAGATTTTTCTTTGATTCCTTCCTAGAAAACGATTATTTTATATAGCTCTGAAACACTGAAGTCAAGGCCTCAAGTGAAAACAATATATATCTAAATGAAGACACAGCTTTGATGGTGGCTTGTCTCTTCCTAAAAAATTGTAAATTAGTAAAAGTGGGTAACAATTATGTAAACAATGCTATAATCTGCTTACTGCTAGAGGTAAAATGTTTGTAGCAAAGAAACCAACTATTCCAAACACAGTAAATCTAATTTAGTTTGGAAAGTTGTTCTAAGCAAGTTGAAATTTACATTACTTTATTATCTAATTTGATAAGCATAAGGCTCAAGACACTAAATAAAACATTAGACTCTGATTTTCTTCATTATTTTTCATAGCTAAAAAAGTTAACAATTCTTCACTATGTAAGATAGTGTACTATTTCTATATCATCCCTTTAAAAACTATCCTTAAAAATTGTCTCTCAAAGGAAAATACTTACATTTTGAAATTCAAGTAAGAGTGTCCTAATGAAGTAGTCTGTTCTTGCTTGTTCAGCTTCCTAAAGAGAAACACTTGTGAGTCAGGGAGAACATTAAAACAAAAACATATACACACTAAAACAAACAATGACCTCATATTTAAAGTCCACAGTATAAAATTAACCTTTAAAATTCCAGGTGTACCTGGTAATTATAAAAACAAATATCCTAAAAATCATCAATTTGTTTATCCAACCTCTGTTTATAGTATCTTTCTTTTTATTTTTTTAAACACAAGTAACTGTTAACCAATTACTTAGCTAGGAGTCTATCATCCAATAAGATATTTGCAACTAACAACCATCCCCAGAATCATGTAACAGAAATAATACAAATATTATGGCACTCCTCAGGACTGACCACCGTCTTCAATCATTTTATCTACCTAACAATCAACTCTCAAAACTGGATGCCAACTGGGGAAGGAAGAGGATGTACTCAGAAAATCCCCAATTAGTATTTCGGTTGATGACAGCATAACCACTTTAAAAGTCTCTTACTGTCATTTGTCAAAAGTATTGGAGAGAAGCCTTTACACCAGTTTGTCACTAAGCAAACTATTCTTTTTGACCTCTTAGTTAAAACCACAGATAGGCTAGGATAGCAACTGTCAAGAGCAAGAGAGCATACTGTTTTATTAATAAAAAAACTTAATATTATTCCTGCCTTAATTTTTAATATCATAGTAATTTATCTTTAACTTTTCAAATAACATTAAGGGGAAAATAAAGTTTTACTTTGGCCAAAAAGGAGTATGGATGAAAACACTGGTCCAAGTCTTAACTTCTTCCTATCTGTAAAGGCAGAACAGTAATATTTGTGGTTTGGGAGGCCTTAAAGTCTCTGTCTACTCAAATTTGCTGTTGCGATAGGCAAATATGTAAATTAATGGGCATGGCTGTCTTCCAACAAACTTTATCTACAGAACAGGCGGTGGGCTAGACTGACCCATGGGGAGTAAGCCGACATCTGGTCTAAATGGTTACATGCAGCAACACGAGGCTGACCGTCAGCCACCCTTCCCCTTTCAACACCTCACCCTCCTGATCCTCAAACCAAGAGAGCTCCTGATACCCTCCTTTCTCAAACACTGATTGCCAAGTAGCCCAGCCACTTACTAAGGTTATTTTCAACAACTTGCTTTGTTTTTATAAATTTGATTTTTGTTTACATCAGTGATAACAAATCCCGGGTTGTCTGAAACAACCACAAGAGAAACAAATTACCTGCCGTTTTGAAATCTTCAAAGAAAAGTTTTTCCTTCTTCAGCATGGATCAATCTCAACATTAACAAATGAAATCAGCTGTTACTAATCAAATCAAACCTCTTATCAAGAGGACTTGATCATCTTTTAGTTCAGCTGAAAAACCACCCAAAAAAGTCAATTTATTTTTCCAAATTACAAACTATTTCTTTCTTTTCTGTACACATGACAGTAAGTTGTTTACTACTGATCCCCCAAATGGTCAAAAACTGCAAGTTGCCTTGCTGTTGAATGTTAACCACTATATGTTTTCATTGGAAGTGTGACATTTAGTACAGTTATCTTACTACATTTTAATGTACAAATGCTCACACATGCACACTGCACAGAACTAGGTTTCCTGGGCCGTCCAGGACTTGACACTGTAGGACACCTTCTGGAGTGGTGCGGGCGAGGCATTCCCTCGCAGAAGTAGACAATGTGGTATGTATTGGTTTCTGTTCATTCTAAATATGAAATGCGGTAGGAGTTTTAAAATTTTTACATTTAACCCACGAACAGTTAACTCTAACCACAATTTTAGCGTATTGATTGCATATTAAATACAAGCAGTTCAATTACGAGCTACAGTTAACATTATACAAATCACATTGCATTTACAAAGGATATTGTGTAACACAGCTTGAGTTTTTCCTACAACCACCTAGAAAGCACTAAACTTTGGGTATGCATCAGAGAGATTCAGAAGTCATAAATACAAAGTAGTCATGAAATTATGGACTTCTTGAACTCACCAATGACAAATAAATCACAGAAATTATATTTCATTTAACCGTGGAAAACAAAGTTAAAAACAAGCAACTGTGAGATGGGGAATGTGATGGTTAATTTTACACGTCAACTTGGCTGTGCCATGGAGCACCCACACATTGGTCAAACGCTGTTCCTGGGGTTCCTGTGAGGGTGTTTTTAAGTCAGTGGGCTTTGAGTAGAGCAGCCTGCGTTCTATTAATGTGGGTGGCCCACACCCAATCAGTTAAGGCCTGAACAGAACAAAAGGATCCGCCTCCCCCATGTAAAAGAGAAGTCCCCAGCAGACTGCCTTCACCTGCAACATCGGCTCTCGCCGTTCGACAGCAGACTGTCTTTGGAACTGAGCATCAGCTCCCTCGGGTCTCCAGACTGCCCGCCTTCAGACGAGAGCTGCTGCATTGGCTCTCCTGGTCTCCAGGCTGGAACTGAGCATCAGCTCGCCTGGTCTCCAGACTGCCCACTGACTCTGCAGACTGTGGACTGGCCAGCCTCCATAATCGTGTGAGCCAACTGCTTATAATAAACCTCTTTCTCTCTACATACACACATCCCATCGCGTCTGTTTCTCTGGAAACCCCTGACGAGCACAGAGAAGTTATTTAATTTTCATGTATGCTCAATCATGGTCTTCTGAGTTGAGCAAGTAAGACAACATACTTCTTTCAGGTAATTAAGAAAGATGCCATCATGCGTAACCTGAAGCAATTTGTTTGGTTGTATTCTAAAGCTTACTTATATTTTACTTCCTTTTTTGTTTTTCCTTCATTCTTTTTGTTTTTAATTCACTTTCTCAGATTTGTGCTGTGTTAGTTTTAGAACATGAATTTAATTCATTTTCAAAGCTCAATGAATAGTTAGGTCTACAGATAAAGTTTCATAAGAAATTGTCTGCCATAAAGGATCACTCTTTACTTCTAGGATGGCAGTTCTCAAACCCACCTTTGTATATAATTATGAGAATTTAGGGGAGCATAACGTAGATATGAAAGATCAATATGATGACCTATACTTCAGTCATAAAGGGTCTTTCCCATTTATTCAATTTGAAACTAATACTTTACACCAATTTTCAAACACATGTCTCAAAGCACAGTTACTCCGGTTATTTTTATACACATAAACACTTATCAACTTACAAAAAAGACTAACAGAATTAACATACTGAGGTACAAAGAAACTATACATTTATGAAAATTTAAGAGCAGTGTAAAACAAGCATTCTTATTAATATGAGTTTGCTCTAGTTAACTGCAGTTCACACGGAAACGCTGAGTGCTTGGCTTGCATGAGAACGGCTTCACATCGCAGTGTAACTTAATTATTCGCCAGTCTACTGTGCCGATTTTCTGAGTAAATAATGTATATAAAAAGAGGTACTTACACAAGAAATTTTAAACGGTGCAAATGTTATAGGGTCTTCTCCATACAACGGCCAATAGCGCTCACATTTTTTCTGTTGTCCAAAAAAAGTGAGTAAGTAATCCACGTTAATAGTTTTTCTTGAAATTTTACAAATATTTTGTGCCCTGGTATTCAGCTCATAGCTCCTTCCCAGAAAACAGAAAAACTGCCATCAGTAGGCAAGTAGCTTGGAGAGCTTAAACTTATCCAACTGTTCTTAAACGTGGGCTGCTGTGTCCTCTCCAAAATTAGCCGTAAGAACCTTAGTGACATGAATGTCTAAGCTGTTCATTGCTATCTGCATGGTTTACAGAGTACACTCCAAAGATTCTCCTCCAGAAAAGAAAAACTGCTTTAAAAAAAAGTGCCTGGCCCAAGGAGGTCCCTTTTTTTTTTTTTTGAGGAAGATTAGCCCTGAGCTAACATCTGCTGCCAATCCTCCTCTTTTTGCTGAGGAAGACTGGCCCTGAGCTAACATCCGTGCCCAACTTCCTCTACTTTATATGTGGGATGCCTGCCACAGCATGGCTTGCCAAGTGGTGCCATGTTCGAACCCGGGATCCGAACCGGCGAACCCCGGGCCACCAAAGTGGAACATGCACACTTAACCGCTGCACCACCAGCTGGCCCTGGAGGTCCATTTAATATAAAGCGTTGCCAGACAAGTTCTAATGCTAGTAAAATGACAATCTCTACGATATCTGGCTGGTGCTCGTTAAGTGTAAAATCCGTGGCATAGTGGAAAGAGCACTCTACTTGGTTTCAAAAGAATTCTGCAAGTACTAATTTTACAGTTTTATTGACTTTTACTTCCTTCACCTGTAAAAATGAGAACAATATCCTTATCTTACACGATTGTTGCAAGCACTAACGTATATTTCAAATGTTCTACTGATGGTAAAACCCTATACAAGTACAGTGTATTATTTAAATATCCACTCTTATTTGAGATTACAAAAAGTGTAACTAGTTCCCCCTCTTACCCTCCCTTTTTAAGCAGGTATAGAAAGAGCAGAAAATTCAATTATCATTGGTTTCTAATATGACACCCTATCATTTTAGAAAACGAGGTAAGTGAATGAATGAAAGCCTAACTTTACAGAAGATAAGGTGATTCTGATGCTAAGAAATGATACAGTTTTATCAAGACACAATAAAATGAAAGCCTTTAAGTGACAAACACTAGCTTAAAATAAACCTTTTGGCAGGAGGAAATCCATCACTTCTTACTAAATTTTTATAGTTCCAAACACAGTAAGTAGAATGACTACCTACAGACTAGAATGAACTGTCAGTTGAAAATCCTGCTCACAGGGCAATAAAGCAAAACCATCTGCTATGTCAGTGGAGCTTACAGCAAATACTATTAATATTTTGGAAGGGTTAAAATCACAAACTTCACTTCCCAGTAAAAGTTTATAGAAAAAGATAAAATTAATTAAATTATTGTGAGGATTTTTTTGGTCTTCTACCAGCTAAAGTTTTAACATCTTGAAATAGACAGAAAACAAGTTATAGGAGATTAATTTAGTAAAAACTAAACATGTGAGCACCATGACTCTCATTCAGATGGGCAGTAACTGAGTAAGGACTGTACTAGCATTTCTATTCTGGGTATAAACTAATAACAACTGACACCAAAAACTACGTGTTAGACATCACACACATAATCTATACCCATACACTATTCGTTTCAGAGATGGAAACGCTGAAGCTCAGAGGGGACAGCTCACTGCACTGTGGTCAAAATGCTAGTAAAGTGTAGGCTTGTGGGATTTCACTATCTGTGCTCTTTCCATCAGGCCACATTCCAAGTCAAGATCAAGGTCAAGTTTATTAAATAAATTCAGAGGCCCTAACTCGCTGAAAATTTACTACCGACAAAACATTATGAATCACAAAATCTTTAGCTTTAAAATGTTTTGCACTCAATAAAACTTAATTTTTCATCAAGTACCACTACTGATATGTAAAATGTGAGTATATTAACAGAATGAAAAGAGAAATAAATCCTAAACCTTAACAGTAACTTAAGAAAAATTAGGAGAGTGAAACTGAAAATTCCCAATACAATCAATTAAAAGTACAGCCATGCGTTGCTTAACAATGGGGGACACATGCTGAGAAATGGATTGCCAGGCATTTCTGTTGTGCGAGCATCGTGGAGCGCACTCACACAAACCTAGATGGTACAGCCTACCAAACACGTATGTTCCATGGTGCTAATCCCACGGGACCACTGTTGTACACGTGGTCCATTGTTGAGCAGAACGTCGGGATGTGGTGCATGACTGTAATGGTATTAAAGCACACGCAGAATTCCCCCCTACCTGTACAACATACATTCCAAGAACCCCAGTGGACACCTGAAACTACGGTTCCTACTGGACCCTATATATACCACGTTTTTGCCTATATATACATACATACATACACGTATACCCATAATAAAGCTTAATTTATAAATAAGGCACAGTAAGAGATGAACGATAATAGCTAATAATAGAACAATTATAATATACTGTAATAAATGTTACTGTAGATCTTAGCAATCTCAGCATACAATTTTTTTCTTTCCTTATTAAGTCAAGAACTTTCACCTTTTCACTTAAAGGCAGTACTTTTATAGCTTCTCTTTGGCCTATCCAAAAGGCCAGCAACACTACTCCTGCGCTGTGGGGTCATTACTAAGTAAAATAAGGGTTACAGAACCTAAGCACTGTGACAGTCGATCTGATAACTGAGGGCTACTAAGTGACTCATGGGCGGGTGGCATCTGCAGCGTGGACGCGCTGGACAAAGGAGTGAGTCACGTCCCACGTGGGACAGGGCGGGAGAGCAGAGATTCCACCATGCTGCTCTGACCTGTGTCCAACTTAAAACTTATGCATTATTTCTGGAATTTCCCATTTAATATTTTCAGACCATGGTTGCTGCACGTAACTGAAACCATGAAAAGCAAAACCACGGATGAGGAGGGACTCTATACTGTCAATACTGAAACCGACAGCCACTGAACGACTTCTCAGTGCGTGTATTGTCTAACCTTAGAGTGTTCACTCTCTGCCCAAGGTTACTTAACACTTCGAGCACTGGCAAAGAACGTGAGTGGGAGGAATGACAAAAATTAGTTAAAATAAGGTTTTCCAATAATTTATCTACTATAATATCTCACATAACTGAAAGATGTAATATCTTGCTTTTATGCAATGTATCCTTTACTGAAAAAAACTTTAATAAGAATTTTTATAACTTAAAATGATTTTACAACTTTAAAAATGATTTTTACTTTACCTAATGAATCACCTTAGTATAAAGGAACTTCAAATCACCACATAATTTGCTTTGTAAGTTTGTGTATCACATTTACAGAAAGCCACACCTAACTTTTATGTAATACCTAGTCTCTGTAAGTCTATCATCACCTCCAACAATGAAGACTTAGGAACTGATGCTGCTGGAGATCACAAAGGTTTTGAAACTAGTCTCAGTTGTACAGAGCATAAAAATACCAACGTCAAAAACTTCAGATTAAGGAATTTTCTTCCCTTTGCTTTGAAGACAGTATAAACAAACAAAAAATGCAGTGGTGTTTGCAGACAGAGGAATCAATATTCAAACTATAAATCAATGATAACTAAGCAGAATTATTATATTTAACTCATTTTCATCACTCAATTTTTATTCCTATTTTTAAAATACCTCTATAGTTCAGTCCATAAAGGCTGTTCTACTTACACCATCATTAAATATTTGAAGACTGCTAAGTAACAACACAAAATCTATTATTTTAAGCGTATCACAAAACGTACTTACGAAATGTTAAAAAAAAGCTTATGTGCTTGAGAAATTATTTTGTTCTTTTTATCAAATAAAAGCAACAGCAGAACAAAAAAAGAAAAAGTGTCTACTTTTAACTATTTGGGCTCAGGATATAATAAAAGATCAGGGATATATTTCTCTAGAAATGAAGAGATAAAAAGGATACTCCACAATCACTTTCAGCGTTAAGAGGTATACATACCCTTCCCATTTCAAATTCTCGACAGGCCATGACAATGATCTAAAAGGAAGTAGGGGTGGGATAAGATGAAGAATATTATCAGTTAAACACAAGTTTACTTTTTTAATAAAATGTAAATTTCAAGAATTAGTCTTTACTCTGAGCAAGAGTTGCCTGGTCTGTCAAAAAGAGTAGTTTTAATATTAAAAGTAGGAGTTAAAGAAATGATCAAAATCACGCCTTCCAAACAAGGGCTAACTATACAGAAACAAATTAAATTGGCTTCAACTAATGTGATATATTTGATTTGAATTAATTTTATGAATCTTATAGATTTACTGTTGAATTCTGAAATTATATTAAAATATCACTTTTAGGATACAGGTACACCTCGGAAATATTGTGGGTTCAAGTTCCAGACCACTGCAATAGTCAGCATCACAATCAAGAGCCACACGAATTTTTGGTTTCCCAGTGCATATAAAAGTTACGTTTATAGTATGCTTAAGTCTATTAACTTGGCAGTAGCATTCTGTCTAAAAAAAATGTACACACCTTAACTAAATACTTCATTGTGAAAAAATGCTATCTGAGCCTTCAGCGAGTCATAATCTTTTTGCTAGTGGAGGGTCTTGCCTCGATGTTGATGGCTGCTGACTGACCCGGGTGGTGGGTGCTGAAGGCTGGGGTGACTGTGGCAATTTCTGACAATAAGACAACAATAAATTTGCTGCATGGATCGACTCTTCCTTTCACAAAGGAGTTCTCTGAGGCATGCAATGCTGCATGACAGCATTTTACCCACATAGAACTTCTTTCAAAATTGGAGTCAATCCTCTCAAACTCTGTGCTGTTTTGTCAACTAAGTTAATATAATATTCTAATTGCTTTGCTGTCATTTCAATAATCTTCTCAGCATCTTCACCACCAGCAGATTCCACCTTAGGAAACTACTTTCTTTGCTCATCCATAACAAGCAATTCCTTATCCATTAAAGTTTTATCAAGAGATGGCAGCAATTCAGTCACATCTTCAGGCTCAACTTCTAATTCTAGTTCTCTTGCTGTTTCCATTACATCTACAGTGACTTCCTCCACTCAAGTCTTGAACCCTCAAAGTCATCCATGAGGGCTGCAATCAGCTTCTTCCAAACTCCTGTTCATGTTGATATTTTGATCTCCTCCCATGAACCACAGATCTTCTTAATAACATTTGGAATGGTAAATCCTTTCCAGAAGGTTTTGAATTTATTTTGCCCAGATCCATCAGAGGAATCACTACGTACAGCAGATATAGCACTACAAAATGTATTTCTTAAATACCAAGACTTGAAAGTTGAAATTACTCCTTGATCCATGGGCTGCAGAATGGATGTGTGTTAGCAGGCATGAAAACATTAATCTCATTGCACATCTCCACCAGAGCTCTTGGGTGACCACATACATTGTCATTGAGCAGCAACATTTTGAAAGGATTCCTTTTTTCTGAGCAGTAGGTCTCAACAGTGGGTTTAAAATATTCAGTAAACCATGTTGTAAAGAGATGTGCTGGCACCCAGGCCTTACTGTGCCATTTATAGAGCACAGGTAGAGTAGATTTAGCATAATTCTTACAGGCCCTAGGGTTTCCAGAATGGTAAATGAGCAGTGGCTTCAATGTAAAGTTATCAGCTGTATTAACCCCTAACAAGAGAATCAGCCTGTCCTTTGAAGCTTTGAAGCCAAGTACTGAGCTCCCCTCTCTAGCTATTAAAGTCCTACATGGCATCTTCCAACGTAAGGCTGTTTTGTCTCCATTGGAAGTCTATTGTTGGGACCCTCTGGTGGCACAGTGGTTAAATTCATGTGTTCCGTTTTGGTGGCCCAGGGTTCACATGTTTGGATTCCAGGCATGGATCTATACAACTCATCAGCCATGTTGTGGCAGCAACCCACATACAAAATAGAGAAAGACTGGCACAGATGTTAGCTCAGGGTGAATCTTCCTCACCAAAAATGAAAAAAAGAAAAGAAAAGAAAGAAAAGAAAAGAAAATCTATTGTTTAGCATAGCCACCTTCACGCATTATCTCAGCTAGATCTTCTGGAGAACTTCCTGCAGCTTCTACATCAGCACCTGCTGCTTCAGCTTGCACTTGCATGTTATGGAGACGGCTTCTGTCCTTAAACCTCAGGAACCAACCTCTGCTGGCTTCAGATTTTTCTTCTGCAGCTTCCTCGCCTCTCTCAGCCTTCATAGGATTGAAGAGAGAGTGAGGGCCCTGCTCTGGATTAGGCTTTGGCTTAAGGGAATGTGGTGGCTGGTTTGATCTCTCCAGATCACTAACACTTTCTCCATATCGGCAGTAAAGCTGTTTCGTTTTCTTACCGTTCGCGTGTTCAGTGGAGTAGCACTTTTAATTTCCTTCAAGAACTTTTCCTTTGGATTCACAACCTGGCTAACTGTTTGGCCCAAGAGGCCTAGCTTTCGCCTATCTCAGTTTTCCACATGCCTTCCTCACTAAGCCTACTCATTTCTAGCTTCTGATTTAAACTGAGACGTGCGACTCTTCCTGTCACTTGAACACTCAGTAGAGTTACTAATTGGCCTAATCTCCACCTTGTTGTGTCTCAGGGAACAGGGAGGGCCAAGGAGAGGGAGAGAGGCGGGGGAGCGGCCAGTCAGTGGAGCAGTCAGCACACACACATTTGTCAATTAAGTTCGCCGTCTCATACGGCTACAGTTTGTGAAGCCCCAAAACACTACAATAGTAACATCGAAGATCAGTGATGACAGATAATCATAAGAAATATAATAATAAGTTTGAAAAGCTTGAGACAATTCCCAAAATGTGATACAGAGACACGAAGTGTGCAACCGCTGTTGGAAAAATGGCGCCATCAGACTTGCTCAACGCAAGGCCGCCAAAAACCTTCAATTTGTAAAAAACACTATCAGTGAAGCGCAACCAAACGAGGCATGCCTGTATTTACCAATCAAGTAGAACTACTAAATATTTTACATATATTTAATAAATTATCTAAAGCTTGAATGCATTTAACTGTCTTTAAACATAAAGGTTATCACATTTGCTTCCCCACTTTATATGTAATGTTTCAAATATACAGCACAGCTGAAATGAGTTTACGGCAAACACTGTACAGCCACCGTCTACATTCTACCTAACACTCCACCACGCCTGTTTAATCACGCACACCCTCTACACGTCTA
>NC_060274.1:29080347-29082511 GCF_021613505.1 Equus quagga
AACACTCCACCACGCCTGTTTAATCACGCACACCCTCTACACGTCTATCAACCCATCTTATTTGGTAGTTGTCTTATTAGCTACTGACTTAGGACAGGATTTAAAGTATCATAAACCCTCTTCTTCAAATATTTCAACTAGTTTGTGAGAATTTAATAAGACATCCTAGACATCATTTTCTGTCTTTTTAGTAAACATTACGTATAATTAACATACTTTTATGGCTAAAAACTCTTCTCATTCCTTATTCAGTAAAACATCTTATGTCATTACATGTAATACTTCTCAAAATAGATTATGAAAAGTAAATTACTTACTACAACATTGTACTCCCATATCATCCTCCAAAAATCTATTACTGTATTTGCTAAAGGTCCTTGGGTTGCCACGTATGCTTTTGGCCCATAAACACCCTAAAATGGTTAAAAGCAAATTTCACATTTATTATGATTACCAAAAATATTTCCTTACCCAAATGTTAAGGTTTCAAATTTTATTAGAAATATTGCTGTTTTCACCTAAAGCATTTCCAAATAATTTTTCTTTCATGGTACATAAAAGCATGACAAAATATATTCACGTCAGCTTTTGGCGAAATATTATTTTTGTGTATTTATTAGACATGGTGCACAGAATTGGTAATTAAACCATTTTATGCTAATTTTAAAATTATTATTTAATTAGCAATTAGAAACAGAAGCCCCAATCCCTAGCCGACAAAGCTAACTGTAGCAGAAACATAAAAGCACGCTTTGACTCTAAAAACAATACTAAAACTAGCTAACAGTTCTTAGAGTCTGCCATAGTTACCTTCAATTATTTATTCAACTTGAAGTTTACTGAGCACCTACTATGTATGTTTCTAAGAAGAGACCCGAGAATGTGCCAAACAAGAGAGTGGACTGAACCCGCACATAATGGAATCATACAATGAATGAGTTGCTAAGTACAATTAAAAACTAGAACTTTTAACAAATTTCCTTATAAAATAATATAAACATCAACAACATCTGAAACAGCAAACCATCTACGTATTTTGTTTAACCTACTAGTTTTCAGTTCTATCACAATTGAAATAAAATTGACTCTCTTGAAAAAGAGAGCTTTTATTTGAGACCATGACTGTTCAGTGCTGACAGATAATATTAATTTTACCACATAAGTATTACCACCTTAATATTTGTCAACAAAACATTTTATTAAAATATGTATAAATATCACATATAAAATAACTGAAATGATACTGTCATATAACTAGAAAGGTTCGAAAACACAGAATAACTAATGGAACAAAGCAGTCTTTTATTTAATCAAGTGGCAGTCTGAATCTGTTTCTCTATTGATAACTATGCAAGAACCTGACTGCTTTTGACTAGAGCACCCCAGAAAAGATATCTGCTCAAGACCATCACATTGCATTTGGGTTGCCACATAAAACACAGTGACAACTGCCAAAAGTTCTAAAACTAAGTTTATATTCTTTAACTTTACATCAGTATTACCCAGGAATCCCAGACTGGTAATTTATCTTAAGAAATTATTCAAAAGAGTAACAATGTTCACTGCAATATTATCATCAAGAAAAACTGGAAATAACCTGTGTGGCTCAACAACAGGGGGGACCACGTAGCTTTGTGTACATTAACTCAAAGGGACAACTGAGAAGATGATTTAGCAATAGGCAAAGTGTTTATAAGCCTTTAACGTAAAAGAAGAAACGAAATAAAAAACGTTATCAACACTATCATGAAACTAAGCAAAACTGATGAATAAGGAGGCTAGAAGGAAAGCACATAAAAATGTCAGGGCTGTGATTTTACTTTGATTTCTTTTGCTGTTGGTATCATGTTTAGGCAATTTGAAAATTTTTAATAAAACTAGCATGTAGGAAGGCATTAAGTATGGCAGAGAAACACCATTTAAAGTTAATACATACCTTAATAAAATTTGCATTGATATAGTCTGAATCTTGAGAAGGAGTCTTTAAAGTCAACTTAACTCGGCTGTGATCAACTACAAGAAAAAAAAGGATTTCATAAATTATGTCCTGTTTGCAAACAGGTGTTTTCCAAGGAACCACAAGTAAAATTAAATAAATAACTAAAAATATTACTTTAAAAAACAATTAATGAAAATTGACTCTAGGTACCAGCAGGGTCATTTC